>NC_051156.1:169777636-170026651 GCF_013339745.2 Dermacentor silvarum | reverse complement strand
TCGTGACGGGCCGAGTTGTACGCGAGCGTCACAAATGGGAGCGGGCGTCCCAGTCACGATGATTGGGAGACATACATCCAGAGCATATATGTAAGTGTTCGGTTCAGGCGTTCATTGAGGCCGTTTGTTTGAGGTGGTAGCTGTCGTGAACTTGTGCTTCGTGGCACAAGAGCGAAGGTAGATCTTCGATAACCCTGGATGAAAAGTAGAGGCCCCTGTCTGTGAGAAGCTGGCGAGGATGTCCGTGGTAAAAGATGACGTTTTGGAGCAGGAAGTCTGCGACGTCGGTAGCGCAACTGGTCTGGATGGCTCGTGTGACGGCGTAGCGTAGTTAATAATCCGTTGCAACAGCAATATACTTATTTCCAGCTCTGGAGGTAGGGAAAGCGCCCAACAGGTCGATGCCAACACGATAAAACGGTTCGGTTGGTATATCATTGGCGGGAAGGTTCCAGCTAGAAGCAAAGCAGGCACGGTTCGCAAGCAGAGACATAACGTCGCACGGTACGGTAGAGTCCAGACAAGAAAAATCATCGCCGGACACGGTCGTACGTCCTGGAAACACCCAGGTGGCCAGCAGTTGGGACATCATGGAGTTGTGCGAGTACAGTCGCCGGAGATGACAGGGAACGACTATCAGCAGTTTCGTGTCCCGGGCACATATTGCGGCGGTATAAATTTATGCCGTCCAATTAGAAACATGCTAAGTGAGGGGGTCTGACGGGCCAGAACGGAGGCGACTGAAGTAGGTTCGCAAGGATGTATCAGGTGCTTGCTCCTCGCCAGTGGTGGAAGGCGGAGAAGCGTGAATATTCCAGCAGGTGCATCACTGCATGGAGTCTGGAGCGTCGATGGGGTGCCGAAACAAGCAATCTCCATCCTGGTGTAGTCTACCGGACTTGTACACCACTATGTAGGTCAATTCTTGAAGACGTAGTGCCCAGCGACGTAGATTACCCGGTGTATCTTTAAGTGTCGAGAGCCAACAGACAGCGTGATGGTCCGTGGTAACAGCGTAAGGTAGGCCGTATAAGTAAGGCCGGATTTGCTGTATTGCCCATACGAGTGCGAGGCACTCGCGCTCTGTAATGGAGTAATTTCGTTCAGCGGGTGAAAGCAGATGACTTGCGTACCAATAACTTCGTCACGCCCACGTTGACACTGAGCTAAACCAGTACAATTCCATAGCCCTAGCATCGTACAGACCTTTGTTGGGCAGAGGGTCGAAGTGAGCAAGAATTGGCGGAGTAGTGTGCAGGGTGATAAGGCGTTTGAAAGCAGCAGCTTGATCAGGACCCCATGAAAAGGGGACGCCTTTCTTGAGAAGGTCTGTCAGAGGCCGAACAATGCACGCAAAATTTTCTGACAAATCGACGGAAATAAGAGCATAAGCCACAAAGCTGCGGACGTCTTTGGCACAGGTCGGTACATGGAAATTGAAAACAGCATGAACTTTAGTGGATCGGTGCGGACGCCAGATGAGTCGACGAGATCACCGAAGATAGTAATTTGGCGGCGACCAAACTGGCACTTCGAAGAATTCATTGCAGCCCAGCAGCATGGAAGACTGAAAGAATAGAAGTTGATTAATTAATAAAGATGAATTATGTACATGGGTAATGCAAAAAAATTATCTGAGTGTCTCCAAGCGACAGCAAACATTACCTTGGTTCTGTCCAGCTACGTGGCATTTGCATATTTTTTTAATGTTGGTGTGCATGATAGTTGGGACACCCTGTACACCTACGCCAAGCAAGTGGAAATCATCAAGAGTGCTGTGAACGCTATAACATCGTTAGCACGATTTGGGAACAATGAAAGTTCACAAACTCAAATTGTGGTTTATGTTCCTAACATAAAGAAAGTAATCCTAATTACTCGGCGTTTATCAGTTAGCGATGTAAGAAATAAGTGCTCATTTTATAACAGCTTGTATTGATACCAATGACGGTGTTCACTAATGAAAGCTAACACCGTGACAGTAAAATAGGTTATTAATATTCACTACTGACCTTAAGCCTACTATTTCCTAGCAGCTATAGTTGTGTCACTGGTTTTATGCATGGGGAAGGAAACCCAGGAGAGGCCCCGGCCAGCACGGACGTATTGGAGAAGGTGTGGCGGAAGTCACGTGCTGTTTTTCGCAAAGGAGCACTGGGACGGGTACCCCAAATGTCAACGTTGCCATAGCAACCGCGCTCCTGAAGCTTTCGCTGCTGCTCTCGGTCTCTGAAAAGTGAGATAAGATTTTTGCGCCGGTGTCTTTCTCGCAGTATCTTTAGTTCGCGAGAAAAGCTGACATTCGTAGTGTGGGTGCGCAAGCTTGAAAGTTGCGTTTTGGGATCTGTGAGTGCGAGTGTCTGCCAGCAACAGATACACTCAAGCAATCACGGCGCGGGTCTTCATCGTCTTCTTCAACGTGCCACGAAAAAAAGCACAGGAGCGCGTCTGCTTCAGTAAAACTGCTAGAGGAAGTTTCGTAGGCTTTATTCTGACGCGCGTCGGCAGCACACACTTCCGGCGGCTCGTAACAATGCAAGTTCTAAAGTACGCGCCCTCTCCTCCGGCGAGCTGCAGAACCCCTGATTGGAGGCGCAAAGGGCGATGGCACACCAAATGGCTGCACTTCCGGCTTCAAAAACAGGACGTCAGGGCCTCTCCTGTTTTCTTTCTTTCCTCCATGTGTTTTATGGCATTTCATTCGAATACATGACGTTATTGTGTGTAAAACAGCGAGAACACTGGAATACGCGTCGTATTTTACTTGTGATCTCTAGTGGCTCGAACGTTAGCTGTATTATGCAGTTAATTGCTATAACTACATGAGCCTTTGAGTGATGTCGATGGCTAGGTGTTTGATCGGAGGCTACGGATATCGCAGTAAAATAGTGAATCGTATTCATTAGTGACCGAAACCCACCAGTGCCTATTGATTATCATTGAATCACTCCTTGATGTTTCGTTTGATAGCCATGACCACATCGTACGTGCGTCATTAACTCTCTTAACGATCTCATGCTGAACTTCCCTCGCAATTATTTGCGAGCATTGCCGTCTGCTGTGTCGCACTCATAGTAAAGAATAAAGAAGCCTTCAAAAGTTGTTACGTGTGACTCGTATTAGTCACGTGTGACGAAATACTGCTCATGGAGGTTTCTACAAAAATTACTAGGAGTAGCTCTAGCGCTGCTATAGCGCCTTGCACCCATGCGAATCGTGCTTCGTGCTTGTGGTTTCGGACGTTCTTGTGGCCTAATTTATTTAGCTTTATCTACCTTTATTGACCTACTCTTGCTTTCTTATTTTGAAGAAAACATAGTAACCCGTAATATTCTCTCAAAATTTCAGTCGCCCTTAAATTCGATTCGTGGATTAAGTGCACTAGCGTTTGGGTTAATTCGGCTGGCGTTTGGATCAAATTCAGTGGTGCTTGGATTAAACTGAGTGGCGCTTGGATTAAAGTGACTGGCAGTTGGAATAATTTATATGGTGCTTGAATTATATTGACTGGCGCTTGTATTAAATTTAGCGGGAATGCCTGCAGATGCAATGCATACAAGCGCTGTCTTTGTTCTTTTTTTCTTTCTCTTAGTGATAACCAGCTCAACGCCCAAGCAGAGGAGATAATCTGCTGCTACGCCAGGCTGAGGCTGAACAGACTGGAAAAATGCAGGCAAGTGTTCTTTCGTTCGCACCCATGCTTTATCCGCACGCAACTTGAGCATTTAGCGCAGCTTTCGCCGTTGAAGAAGTTGGAACGCTCTTCAAAGGTTCGTCTTGTGCTAGCACTTCTGGCTGTGTGGCGGCTAATCTAATTCCCAGACATAGACCCTATCTAATTCCCAGACATAACCTCGATCGAAAAAAAAAACATGAAAACTGACAATAATTGTACATTTGACTGGTCGTTTTCGACCGTTCTAGAGCGCTCTAGAGCGCTCTCGCGGTGCGGTTTACATGCAGCAGTTTGAAATCGAGCTCTTGAATTAAATTAGCCTGGTTCATTTAGAGCGCTGCGCCAGGTTAGAGTACTCGGAAGCGTTCCCACTTTCAACCTGGGATCCGACAGACACTCGATCGATCACGTGGCTTCACCGATTGCTTTAGGAGCAGCTAACACGTTCGGCTGGAGCAGGCTTTATTTGGCTCGAATCTTAAAAGGGCTCGCTGCAAACAGAGTTGAAGTGCAGTACGAACCAATCGAACGTACCATAGGCGGAGAGGGGGCACTCATTTAATCGATGCTATAATTAAAGGTGCTAAGCTGACCTTTCGTGTCACGTAACTGGGCGACGAGTTATCTGGCGGGCCACGGAAGGTATTCATTAACAGAGGCCAAAAGCCGGATACACTGCAGAGAGTGCGTGACTCGCCGTGATTGGTACAGAAACTATGTAAATCAGTGGTGCTGGAATGCTAAGATGAAGGATGCTTCGTGAAAGGTACAATTACCATTTCGAGACATCATGAGAGGCAAACTACCAATTAGCTACAAAGGAAATCGACACGGGCTTCTCAGAAAGTGTTGTCGTTGCAGAAAAATTCATCCTGGTCAGGTATCGACTACGGGACGAACACCTTTCCATGGCGGTCACTCTACCATCTGAGCTAACCAAAAGGCTGGAAATGGCAGACCGAAGGCGAATTAGTCGACCTTTCCAGTTGTCTTAACGCCTTGGTCCAAGGTTCGATTCCCAGACTAAAACGAACTTTTATTCAATTGTAAAGCTTCTTCAATTATGAAGCTTCTGAGAAAACCGTAGGGGTTTCCTTTGTATGCGTAGCTACGTGGCTTATACTGTCGTGTGGATTAAATTTTTTTCCACTAAAGTATCTAGGATACAAACAATCAACACCATAAAAAAGGTTGCTGATGACTAAATACTTAGATCGCCATTGCGATGGCTAATCCAGTGCCGGTTCCAGTTTTGATGGCTCGAGGCAGGAGCCTCGAACGGTGCGTGGCGCCGTGTCGTCATAATCGCGGTACGCTACTCCTCTATAAACGCTGCGACTTCTTTTAAAATAAGCGCACTTTCACATTTTCGAAATAACCGGTACTCTTTAGCTGAAATACGGGTAACAGCCGCGTGGGAACCGAATGATTTGGTTTTTTTGCGTCATCAATGCCATCAGTGTCATTAATATTCACAGAATCATTACACACTTAACTTCTTGACCAGACGTCGTGGTATACATACATGTATAGTATACATGTGCTGTCACATGACAGCTGCCGCCGCAGTTACCGATAGTTTGCTGCAGCCAATATTACTCCCATCGATATCAACAACAACCAAAATTTCCAAAGCAACTGCGTTTAGTGTGTGCTGTCAACCGACAAGAGATCGCGAGACACGGTTCCCACGGCAAATATGAGTTGTTGCTCTGTTAAGACATGGTGGTTTTAATTTAATGGATCTTTGCGTAGCTCGCAAAAAAAAAAAAAAAAAACTACCACAGACTGGAACTTTGAATTCGAGGCTGTGTGTCAAGGTTTAGCGGGAATTCAGATTTTCCGCAAATCCTGTCTCACGCAAACTTTTGAGGTCGTCTGGACCTACCGTTTCTTGCGAGAGAGCCGTGTTCTTTCGCCGAGAAATCTGGTACTGTCCTTTCTCCCACGCGTATGCTGCAACGGAGCGTCGCATTGACGGTCTTAAACGGGAGAATAGAACCGTATGGTCTCCGAGATTAAAGGGCGCGCAGGGTGTGGCCATGATGGCGCGTGGTGCACCCTCCTAGGCCGGGTGCCTCGATGGTCCTCCTCGCCCGCCTAGCGGGGAAGGAAGTGCTCAATGAGGCACCCTATCTCATCAGCGTTCACTCAGGCATGCCGCACGCGTCACGCCTGGTGCGACTATATACGCGCTTACGCAGCTTTCCTGAGGGGCGACACGCGCTGGCGAACCTACAAATTCAAGAAGCAAAAGCTTGGACTTCATTTTTCTGCCAGTAATAATCAACATTTTTCCACAAGATGAATGAGAAAATTAGTTTTGAAAGCAAGCTTTACCATTCTCTCAGCTGATTTATATATATTGCTACCTAGTGTCCCTTTAAGACGATTAACGTAACCTTCCAAGATGGCCACATCTCTTTGCCAGAAAATATATATATGAAAAAGGGTGGTCCACCGACCGCAACTGTTGCGAATATAACCCCAAAGTTTCGCTTCTCATCTTTCTCTCTCTCTGCTACAATATTTTTCGCTAGTTGTCACTTGTCAGCCTTCGATGCGCTGTTTTTCCCGAGTGTGCTGTAATCAAAGTGGCGCACCTCATCAAGAATGTTTGGGTAAATTACAAAGAGCCATTCTTCTAACTTTACATTACAAAAAAAAAACATTCATACTGAACGGTTGATGTGATGGTCACACAGGCTAACGAACACAGGCAACCGCGTTTACGTCTGCATATATATCGCCGTCTTCTTGTGCTGCAGGTTCTTCGAACTACTAAATATACTGTTTTGGATTGGATACTCTGGAACTATACTCGGATGCAGATTCGTACAAAGACAGTGAGTGTTCATTTCTTCCTTCCTTTCTTTCTTTCGTTCGTTCGTTCTCAAGTTGATACTTCGCCTAATGCACGACAGTTACTGGTGAAGCCTACCTTACAGGATATCAAAATATGCGCTTAGCATCTATTTTCT
Organism: Dermacentor silvarum; assembly: GCF_013339745.2. Taxonomy (NCBI): domain Eukaryota; kingdom Metazoa; phylum Arthropoda; class Arachnida; order Ixodida; family Ixodidae; genus Dermacentor; species Dermacentor silvarum. Next base: position 170,019,994 of record NC_051156.1, on the reverse strand, counting down.
TCTTCTTCTTCTTCTTCTTCTTCTTCTTCTTCTTCTTCTTCTTCTTCTTCTTCTTCTTCTTCTCCTTTTTCATTATTTTTTTAAACTCACATTGACTGCCGCTAACTCACATTTACACTCACGTTCATTTGGGACACTCCAGCAGTCACTCACTGACGTTCATACTGGCGTCCTTCGTCCCTCACTCATACTCACAATCCGGCCTGTGAAACGAGTGCATGTGAGTGCGAGTGAGTACACAGACCCGTGCCTGCCACGCAGGGACCTGAGCACGTGCTTTCTCGGCGCAATCGTCCTGCTGGCGTCGGCGGCGCTGCCCCGAGCCGGAAGTCGAGCCGCGAGGCCGAGCCCGAGTCAGTTTCGGGCCAAGGTGGACGTGGACGGTGACGAGACGCCCGATTTCGACGCTTCGCAGTGTCTCGCGTCGGTCGCGAGCCGGCTGCCGTGGGGGGTCATCGTCGTCTACGGCGCCGCATCGGTCATCACGCGAGTCGCCGAGGTGAGTCGGTGCACACTTTTGATGCGGCGTTAGCGTTAGGGATTAGGGGTGTCAAAAGCGGGGGGAAAATAACAGGACTTTACTGACGTTTCGGCCGGGGTCTGGCCTTCATTTAGAGTAATATATATATATATATATATATATATATATATATATATATATATACGGGGCAATGTTTACCGAGGAGATCGATTTTGTTATAAAGCCATATTTATATGCTCATGATTATATATAAGAATGACACCAGTGTCGAGATTGTATTTCCCAAAGTGTGGGACAAAGTACATTGGCGTTCCAGTTCCTTTTGTGATTCAATGCATAAAACAGCTTCTTTTTCTTTTTTAATTAAGCGTAATAAGAGCATTTTTACGGTGGGTTTCATGGCGCATACCTCCAAACTGGTGTCATTCTGGATATCCACTCCAAGGGGATACGCCTTGCAGCTACAATTCGTAAATTTCAATATGTGCCGAAAAGTAATTAATTAAGAAGGTAACTATTTTTTAATTAGCTGAATATGTGTTTCGATTTCTCGTGCTGGTAATGTCCGCCTCTTTGAATAATCTAGCTCAATGACAAGAATTATGATACCTGCTACCAGGTGATCTTTTAAAACTTCGAGAAATTTTAAAAAATAATCACCCCGTATATCGTAGGATCGGTTAACGTAAACCATCATCAATAGCGCAATTCGATCACTTGGTTACTTAACGCGTAATTTCTCACTTGCTCCTAGCAGTTTAAAACTCCTACTTTATAAAACACTAGTGCGTCCTAAATTAGAATATGCGTCTTCTATTTGGGATCCCCATGTTAATTCCATCCTCCTTTCTATCGAAGTAATCCAATATCTCTCTGCACGCTTTATTCTATCGAACTATTCACGAACAGCTAGGGTCCCTCTAATGAAATCATCTCTCAGTTTGCTTGGTCTGTCACTTCGTCGTAAAATTTCCCGTCTCTGCGTTTTCCATAAAATTTATCACTTTAACTCTGTCCTATACGTGACTCACATTTTTTACCACCCATATATATTTCTGAACGCATCGACCACCGTTCGAAAGTTGGTGTACCTCAATGCCACAACAATTTCTACTTTAACTCATTTGTTCCCGCCACAAGCTCCGACTGGAACCACATTCCCACCGCCATTGCCTCAATCACAGATACAAATGCCTTCAAAACTGTCATTACTGGTATCATTGTATAACTATATTACCCGGTTGTTTCTTTTTTTTAACACGAAAGTGTTTTATGCCGGGGTCCACCAAGACTTCACTGACGTATTTCCGTCACGGAAATACGTCACACGAACATACACGAACATAATACAAAGAAAGAAACCAGAAGAAAAAGTTCCACAAACATGCAAAATTTGGAAATCGAACCCACGACCTCTCGGTCCGCGACGATAGATCGCCGAGCGTTTAACCCATTGCGCCACAAACGCATTTGCAGAGAGCTACACAGACGCGCCTTATATATCTAACACTCCTCCATGTACCCGCGCTCTTGCTCGGGGCGGTGCCGCCGCCTACGAGCAGAAAAGAGAAGTACTGCATTATGACACTAACGCGCACCGACAGTGAACGCTTCGGTGGTCTCAGCACTACGACGCCTCGATGCCAGCATTCGAAGGGACGCTGGCATCAAGAAGCACTACCAACGCGTTCTCGCAGAAGCACTACTAGGTGGCGTTCACCGTACTCAGCACAGCGGAGCGTGGCCTCCGCAATTAGCTCTGAAAATGTTTCTGAAGTTGATCGCGGAGGCTGCAATTACGACGCGCTGTACGCGCTGATTTGACTCGGTGACGATTCAGTTACGTGCTTTGTCTTGCGCGTTGTATTAGTGTGTCAGTTACGTGCTTCGTCTTTCGCGTTGTGCTAGCGTGTGCAGCGTAGTGCAGCTTCCATATGCACGACGGTTGCTCATGGTCATCGACGTTGGTAGTCGTGATGGAGGAGACGTGCCACCAGGCGTCAGCGTGGGTGCATCAACGCCTAAGGGCGCTTTAGCCACAAAACACCAATAGACATTATATATCAATGTGCAATAAACATTACACTACTTCTGTGAAGACACGTTTCACTTTCGTGTTCTATACCGATTCCTATATAAGAGGGATCAACCACATTTTTTTTGTATGTTTTACCCTCCTCCCTGTAATGTGTTGACCTTGAGAGTGAATAAATTTAAAATTTAAGAAAAAGCGCCGCCGACTCACTATACCGCGTTGGTGATGCGCCTTCGCAGTTTCTGGACGCAGCAACCGGGAAGGGAAACGTAATAAACGGCAGATAACACACATGACTCTGCGCGAACTAAAGTGGACCGGTGTTAGGATCGTGAGAGCCGATAAGGACGTATCAAACGGGAACGGATAAACGAGGTTTTATACCCCCGATTCCTCGTGCTCAGACCACGGGCCTGGCCAAGGTGGCGTTCGACAACCAGTTCTGGAGCCAGCAGTCAGACCTGGTGAAGCAGGTGCTCCTCACCGTCGCCTCGTCGCTCATGGCCGAGTTCATGACCGCGGCCGCGCTGTGCAACGCCATCTTGCCCATCGTCATCAACCTTGTCAGTGCGCTTTAAGCTCTTATCGATTGTACAGAGATAAACTGCACATGCCAGGCGTTCCATCTAACACGGAACAAGCTTTCTTTCTTATTTTTTTAAGAAGCGAAGTTCTCTGTGCGGATGGAACCAATCGCATATATGTTGTTAGAAACCTCCAGAAGAAGTCGCCAGCACTTCTTTTGTTGTGTACGTGTTCTTAATAATTTAGTGCACACTATATATTATTTCACTAACTTTTGTAATTATTAACTTGCTGGCCACAATGTCTACACGAGGTTTCTAGAGCACATTTGCAAACATCATTTTCAGTTGTTTGCGACGCGTTACCGTATGCGATTTTCTGGGCTTCGGAGAAAGTCCCCGAAACCTTAAAAACAAAGCTGCCGCTTTATTGCGAAAAAAACAAAAGAGCAGCCGCGGCCCGCCGCTTGCACCTGCTCAGCGTGAGCACAGAGTAAATACTGAAGTGGCGCAAACTGTACATTTCGCGAAATTCAGGTCGAATCGAATGAATCGCCTAGTTCGATAAGGCAGCGCTGCAGGGGAAAAACGTAGCCACGAATACGCCTGAGTTCGCCAGAAAAGTTCCCCAGAAAACCCTCTAATCCCCAGAAAAAAAGAATGCAGATCCAACAGACACGTGGCGCTTTGCTTCACGACATCTATGTGAAGCAACGCTCTCGTGAAGCGGTTAATTAAATGCTATAAAATTGTACACCTTCTGAAACCCGTTTGTAGCCTAGCGATTACAGGAGTCTGTCAGGCAAATCGGCAAGATGGATACACCCACCACGCGACCCAGCCAACCGCGAATTACATTGCCTCCGAGATCGACCCATTTTGCTCGGCGAGCAACCGACAGAGCAGACGTGCCAAACACCGGGAAAGAAGGCACAAAGTTTGGCTTAATAAAATAATCATGCGTTTGAAGACTTAATTGTTTGTTTGCTTGTTTGCCTGCTTGTTGTTGTTGTGTTGTTGTTGTTGTTGCTGCTGCTGCTGCTGCTGCTGCTGCTGCTGCTGCTGCTGCTGCTGCTGCTGCTGCTGCTGCTGCTGCTGCTGCTGCTGCTGCTGCTGCTGCTGCTGCTGCTGCTGCTGCTGCTGCTGCTGCTGCTGCTGCTGCTGCTGCTGCTGCTGCTGCTGCTGCTGCTGCTGCTGCTGCTGCTGCTGCTGCTGCTGCTGCTGCTGCTGCTGCTGCTGCTGCTGCTGCTGCTGCTGCTGCTGCTGCTGCTGCTGCTGCTGCTGCTGCTGCTGCTGCTGCTGCTGCTGCTGCTGCTGCTGCTGCTGCTGCTGCTGCTGCGCTGCTGCTGCTGCTGCTGCTGCGCTGCTGCTGCTGCTGCTGCTGCTGCTGCTGCTGCTGCTGCTGCTGCTGCTGCTGCTGCTGCTGCTGCTGCTGCTGCTGCTGCTGCTGCTGCTGCTGCTGCTGCTGCTGCTGCTGCTGCTGCTGCTGCTGCTGCTGCTGCTGCTGCTGCTGCTGCTGCTGCTGCTGCTGCTGCTGCTGCTGCTGCTGCTGCTGCTGCTGCTGCTGCTGCTGCTGCTGCTGCTGCTGCTGCTGCTGCTGCTGCTGCTGCTGCTGCTGCTGCTGCTGCTGCTGCTGCTGCTGCTGCTGCTGCTGCTGCTGCTGCTGCTGCTGCTGCTGCTGCTGCTGCTGCTGCTGCTGCTGCTGCTGCTGCTGCTGCTGCTGCTGCTGCTGCTGCTGCTGCTGCTGCTGCTGCTGAGGATATCCGGGTGACGTTCGTTGCTTCATTGCGTGATTCCGCAGAGAACAGAGTCGGCCAGCGCCACATAGGTCGGGGTAGTACAGATGGTTGTACGATAATCCCATTCGTTATACTATACCATTCAAGCGATTCGACCAGCTCGAGATCGGAAGCTCGCAAACGCCGAGCCCGCACCATTAGCTAACGCTTATTAAACGTTACACACTCGTAACTTTCGTGTAAGATTTTTTTCCCTCTCTCTCCGTTTCTTACCGAATTAACATATCGCGCCTGTCGGTAACTGCGGTGTCTTCGCAGTCCACGGACGCGGAGCACGACGCCCTCTACTTCGGTCTGCCGGTGGCGGTGGGCGCCTCGGTGAACACCATCCTGCCGGTGTCCCTGCCGCTCGTCATGCTCCACGATATGGCACCAGTCACACGCAAGCAGCTGGTGAGAGGCCCCTTCTATATACCCACTCCTGCGTTTAAGAAGCGAACAAACGTTCAACCCTTCTAGAAGCCTCACATTTGTTGTATGCTGAGAGATGACTTTAAGGGGCAAATCTCGATTGAAGCGGTCACAAATTTTTCAGCAATTACAATCGCGTATTTTTCTGTGTACTTTGTCTGAGCGCTGGTCTTCTAGGATTTGAACTGTGCTACAGCAACCGGCGCAAGTTTCTACCATACTGAAGTTAAAATTGCCCCTTACAAAAGGAGAGAGGTGGGCTCATGTGCTGGCAATCACGGATACCATGCTCCGACGGTTGGTATAATGCATGATTCTAGTCAGAGATCCGCACAAAAAAGGGGTGGCACTGCGTCAAATGTGAGGTCTCTACTTATGGCGTTTTTCACTGGTCGATCTGGAGCAGGATTTTTTGCTCCACGGCTGCGAATCCGCATTTCACTGGTCGAGCTGGAGCGGGTTCGCGCTTTCCACTGGTCGTTTCGGATCAACTCGCTCCGCGCCGGATCGCCCTCACTTGCTCCGCTGCCGAGGCGCGGATTCGGGCGGAAATAGGACGAGAGGATACGTCACTTCCGCTCGCTGGGGGACGGCGATCTTGGTGGCCATGGAAACATGCAGAGCGGAAGTCGATATTTGTGACGTGTGTGTGCAGACTTCCTGTACGATCCAGCGCGGAGCATTTTCGCTCTCCGCTGGCAGATTAGGATTGGTGAATTGCGAGCGCTCGCTCCAGGATTTCGGCGGCCGCTCCAGATCGACCAGTGAAAAACGCCATTAGTAAGTCATGTTACTGCCTATGTGGCATATACAGTGTGGGGTCTCACACGTGCTCTTGGGACAAAGGAACGACGACACAGTAGTGAAAACAATCAAAAGGGCATTTATTGTACATTTCATACACTAATGCGTCCTAGTCAAATTAATTCCCCCAGAACATTCAGATGTGCGCCCGACAGATCGAGGAAGTCCGACTCACCGCAACCGGATAGCGAGCGAATATGCTCGCCCCATGCTGGACACCAACGCCTATATAGTCGCTCACGTGTAGGGTCACACAAACGGTGACGCGTTCGAACAATGATTGTGTTCGTCCATTCCGGTGCCCCGCTCCGAGGCCTCGTGAGACGGTCTCGTAGAGAGCGTGTCGGCGCACGCGCGGAACGTCCGCGCCGCACGCTGACCCCAAACCAAAGAGACGCAGCGTTCTCCCTTTTGCGCCCGAGAAACCCCGACGTTAGGTGGCGTTAACAGCGCAACACCCGCGCCATCTCTCGCAATACGCCGCAACCACAACGACCGCCGCCGCGGTAAACCCACGAGGCGAAGCCGGATTACAGGAGACGGGAGCCATGTGAGGAAAACAACATCAGGGGCCGCGTGAGAGTCGCGCATCCCCACAACAGGGACATAGGTGTGGGGCCTGATACAGCATCTCTTCGTTGCTGCTATCGAAGCACCCTTGCAAATAGCGCTGACCTACAGAGCGGTGTGAAGATGCAGCACCGCGCAGTTGCACCAGGCACTTCTGGTGCAACTACGCAGTTGCACGAGGCACCAATAACAATCTGCAAACTGTTTTTAAAGCAACACTTTTTTTCATTTAAATCATCACATTCTAGTTAACCGTCGAGCCAATTTCGGCGAAATCTGTCGCATTCAAACGAAAAAGTCAAATTCAGGTAACCGCGCTGGTCGCAGAATGTAGTTAAAAGCTCAAGTATTTCACAAAAATTTACGAAAGTCTCAAGGTTTTATAAGCACTTTACACCACGAGCATTTAACGCTGTGGTTCCGCCACGAAATCAAATGTCGCATTCCCGCAGTTAACTATGAATCACACAACATTTAACGCGAATTAATGCCTGGAGTGTCCTCATAATTTCTGTCGCAATAAAGTTTATTGTCACAAGATCATTTAAGTTCTTAAATGTCAGTTCTGCGATAACCGCATCGCAGTATGGGTTCAGATGTGGTAGATCCAACGAAACCACCTTACTATATGAAAAAGAATTATTATTAAGGAACACTGAAGTAAAAGGACTAGACATCCTTGTATAGACATTTCCAAGGCGTTAGATAAGATACGGATCCGTGGCATTGTATTAGATTTCATTAAAAGCTACTTAGCCAAAACGCATTCTAGTGAACCACAGGGGAATATTCTGGGACACCTATTATTTATGTTATGCCATATTGTAACATTTGACAACACTGTTGATTATGTTATCTGCGCCGATGATACTAGTTTATTGTTTACTGTTACAAACGGAAAAGACTTTGTGCAAGCAGCCAACAATTTCTTTTTTCAGGATAACTACACGCCTCACTTAAAAACAGCCAACTGATAAACTGTTCTAAAACCCAGGCGGTGCTATTTCGCTCAAAGCAGACAGCATGCATCGTATCTTCATTATTAGTAGGCAATAATATTGAAATTAATTTCTGTTCTTTTGCTAAAACAATAGACGTGCTTTTTCGCGAGCACCTTTTGTGGGATTACCACTGCGCAGACATATAGACTAATTTATCCAAAGTTGTAGTTCTTAGAAAATGCCAAAATTGTCTACTAGTTCAACAGAAACTGTTACTCTTCGACTTGAAATTACGTTACTACCATTTAATATGCTGTAATGGTACGAAAACATCCTTTAGTGACTTTACAGTCTTGCATTTGAAATTGTGTGCCATTGCTAATTTATCTTATAATGCTTGTAGCACAATTTGTTCAACAAATACAGGGTTGTAAGATTCACTTCACTTTTTGGCTATAAATTGCTACATTCTCTTAAGATTGAAATCCGTACAGATACAGAAAGCGCATTTCAGATGTGTTTAGTTCAGGAAATTCGAAAGAGCGCGCCGCAATAATCGATGCCAACATTGGTAAAAGCACATGTTTATATTACAATACAGTGATGAACCCTACTGCTATTTTAAACGCCGATTGTCAAGAAATTATGAAACGTTCTTGCTGCCATACTGCCTTTTTGAACAAGTTTTTGAGGTGTAGGCGAAACTACAAGGTAAATAACACTTAAAAGGCCGAAACGCCCCCACTTTTATTGCGTCCTAGAAAAACACCTCCGATTAACTCCGATTTTTCCGGAGAAAAAAATTTACTCCTAAAAACACCCTCCGATGATGTTCCAAGCTAAATTCCCGACGACGCAGACCATTAGCTGTAGGGTACTTTCTTTTCGTGCTCAAAATAGAAAATCGCATCGAGGAATTCTTTCTGGGCCAGCACTACGCCGCAAAGTGAAGCACGAATGCCGCTTGAAAATGCCTATAATAAAATGCCGTTTGACTGAACATATTTTGAACGATTACTCAGATCGACATACATCATCCGCGGAATATATGTATGGCAAACTTCAGAATGTATGTAAAGTCTTTCTCGAAAGTTTAGAAAGCCTCGATATGCGAGTAATATACTCCTGCATCACAGGGTTCCCTGTAGGACGCCTGGCACTTCAGGGCTCAGGAAAGTCACCAGCAGACAAAGCTGCCGAACACAGAAAGTGCAAAACAGAATTTCTATGCGACGATTTTATAGATGCAATTGCAAGTCTATAGTTTTTAAATACGTGACGTATTACGAACAGTGTTAGCATACCAGATACCTTTTTATTGCGATAGCAATTATATGGACACTCAAAAGCAGATTTCTGCCGTCGGCGTCGCCGTCGCCGTCGCCGTGAGGTTCCGTATGACGTCATTTGGAGATGAAATCGTCGCCGATGATGATGATGATAAGTGGTTCTTGAGGGAAAGGGAAAGGTAGGCGCTATCTTCTGCAGCCCTTGAGGGAGCACGGCTCAGCGCGCGCCGAACGCTGTATGTGCGAGTGAAAGGGCGCGAGGGGCGCGTCTTTCACGGGGAGTGAACGCGCGGCGGAGAACAAACGCGCGTTCTGCGCCGTGCTCGCTTAAGGGCTGCAGAAGTAGGCGTCTCTTTTCTCCTTTACAATCACCATATATGTAGAGCAAACGCGCCTTCTTCAGACGCGCGAGAGGCCGTGGGGGAGGGGGAGGGAAGGGAGGCGACGTTTAGCTGCGGCACCAAGTGCCTATTTATATCAGAGGCTCCAGCAACAGTCACCAACGCCGCACGCATTTTGAGCTAACGCGGGCAAAACGCCGATGGCGTCGACAACAGTTCTGCGTGTTGTTGCTACCAAAGCCGCTCACCTTACTTCGTATGACATTGCTGTGTTGCTATCGCATTCATTGCTTCGCCCTTAGGGCGAAACTGTGACATTTTTTTTTTTTCTGGCTTTCGATAAAGTAATGATTCATCGTAACGTTTTCACAAATCCAGCCAATCGTCGTGTTAGGGCGCTATTGCGTAATCACGTGCAATTTAGATGGCGGGCGTTTGAAGAAGCCACAAGAAAGGATGAGCGATCTTTACACCTCCGTTATACGTTCTCTACCTGGTGCATGGAACATTTGACTCGGGCGTTCACTGCAACATTCTCTCCTGTCTATAGTATGATTTATTTACCGAGTTCAAAAAAGCTTTTGCGCGGTCACCTTTCAAAGGGACACTACAGAAAATAATTATATTCGAGCTGTATAACTAAATTGCCCATCTGTAATACCAATAAGGCCGCTCTTGCCGTCGTCTCGGTAAGCCAGAAAAAAAAAAACGCATAAGAGAGAGACCGGTGGCCTTTAGGTTGCCACACTAGCTAACCGTGACGTCATCAATTCTGAGGTCATCTGCTCCGGCCTAGTTGATTATTTGTCAGTAAAGGTGGACTACATTGCATTCTAAAGCATCCAAGGACCCAGAAAGTTTCAAAAACTGATCCACAATGGCCCAAATCCGTAAAAATAAAATACTTTAGAGTCCGGTGATGTCACACTGACGTAACAGCTCTGAAGCTTCGGCGCGAAGTTTAAAAAAAAGCAACCTTGACCTTCGTTTTCTCTTTTAATAATGAACCTAATACCGCGAAATTAACGAATTTATTGTATGGAATGACTACATTATTGTCTTAACTGATTCGGTGTCTCTCTTCGGTGTCCCTTTAAAAGAGTATCCTCAAACACCAGTTGGCCTCTCCCTTTCAATTGCATGCGCGCCACTGTCCCCCTCGAAGATCCTGACTGGCGCCTTCGTGAAGACCGTGGTCGTGGCCAGCATCCTGCTCTCGATGAACACCACGGGGGAATACGTCTTGCACAGCACCAAGCAACTCAACAGCACCGACAGCATCCAGCCGGCTTATGTACGACAGTGAACACAGCCGTCCACAAAGGAACGAACGTGCACGCTCAACCTCCGGACAACAGAAGCGTGCCACTGGCTACGACTAACCATCGGCACGATGGTCGACTAAATTTATTCGTGTTTTCTCCGTATAGTTGTGACATAGCGTAATTGTTTAGGACTCAGCCGTTGAAGAGCAGTTTATATGTAAGCGCACTCGAAAGCCACATTTAGAGCCTCCTTTGCAACGCGAGCGGACCGTTTGATGGGCTGTAAGGACTCCAAATGCATTTGTAAAGCAATTTTGCGATTTAAAAAAAAGAAAGGAAAAGAAGAAGTGTGCATTTTTTAAACACCTGTGCTTTTTTTAACACCTCAAGGGGCATGAGCTGCGACCTACGTTACGTGCACGCCAGCTGATAGGATGTTAAAGCAGAGTCGCACGACGAACTCCCATGTTGCAAATAGAGGACGGTCAATGATTGATTGATTGATTGGGTACAATGTTCTAAAACGACACCTGAGCAATATAAGAAGCGTCGTAGCGAAATATACTGATGTAGAGACGTCGATTCAGCCACCTGAAGATCTTTAACATGGCCTCCTCCACCCTTCACTATATTGCTATATACAGGGTGTCCCAGCTAATTTTAGCCACGTTTAAAGATTTAAGAGCCCTTCCACTACTGTGAAGATGCAAGCCAGGGAAGCTGTGACTATGGTGGGTATTCTGTAGTAAATATTGCTATAGTGAATTTATATATTATAATTATTGACTATACAGTATTGAGCGTTTTCGGCATGTTCGTCAAAGAGCAAGCATACCGGCGTCTTGTTTTCGGCCGGCGCGATCGCCAAGTAGTGCGTTTACTGCGCCAAGTCCGCCCGCGACGCCGACGAGCGAGATCTTTCCCGCTCCTGCTCTCGGCCGCTCATACCCACATGTCCAACGCGGGTATGAGCCACACGTGATTTCTTTCGTACCTTCCTTCTCACTTTCTTCCTCTCTTTCTTTCCTTCCTTCTTTCTGTCTCTCTTCCTTTCTTTCTTGTCCCTGGCTCATACCCGCATATCCAATGCGGCTATGCGCCACACGTGATTTTATTATCGTTACCCGTGACGTAACTGACGAGCATGTGGTGCTATTGATGTCATGACCTATCAGTCATGTTAGTCATACATCCGTACCCTTCCATGCCAATTTTTGTCTATACCAAGTGAACGAGGCGCCACAGAACGAGACGCCGCAAGATTGTTGCCTACTTCCGGTGTACACGGACGCGATCTCCAGGAACCAAGTCCTTAACAGCTTCGCTGTAAAAATATGGCGAAGCAATCTAGGAAGACGCGACGAAATGAATGTTGGCTATCGTATGGCGCAAGTCGCACTACTTTTATTGCGATAGCCAATTATAAAGACACTCCAGGTGGTGGTGAAAACGTCTTTATTTTCCAAATCGAATACTGGCCCCCGGGCTTATAGGTTGGTCTCGCATTTCCTATATCAGGGAGTCCAGGCCAGAATGCATGAAGAATTTTTGACGTCGTCGTCGCCGTGACGTTCCGTATAAAGTCCAAGTACGATAAGATCGCGCACCGCGCGCCGTATGATGTGGGTGTGACGGTAAGCCCAGAAGGATGGTGGCCTGATGCGCGCCGTTCCCCCGCGCGCTCACTGTTGGAATGAATGCATGACTAAATGAAAACTTTATTAATGCTAAGACATGCGGCTATTTTTTATAGGTTAGGAGAACCCTCATTCCACGGAAATGTGATGAAGCGCGCGGTAATGTGATGAAGCGCGCGCTGGGCAGGCAGGTAAGAGCGCGTTTTCTGCCGTTCGCGGCTGCGCATGGCGTATGTACACGCGGCTGATGGCATACACGGGCCACGCGTCCTATCTTGGAGCGTAATCTGCGGCGGGTGCATACACTGGGCGAGATGGCTGGTCGCTTCATGTTCGCCGTCTTCCTACAAGCTTAGTGTTGGAGGTCGCGTAATCCGAGTTTTGGAGACGCGTCGAAGCGAGACGCATGCAGCACGAAGAGTTCGTTCAGCCCTGTTAGCTCTCTCCATCATACACACTGAAGCCCTTTCATGGACTCTCTTCCAAGCATTTCTGGAGGTGGAGAAGAGAAACGCCGCGTTCACACACTTTCCGTTTGTGCTTCTACGCCGCGGAGCTCACTGTGCATGTTCGTTGCGTCTCTTCTTCGCATGTGTAGCAATATGCGTATGGCGACACACTGCGCACAAACCGGCGCAGCCTCCGCCTCGCCACTTGCTAGCCCGGCGTCCCGGCGTGACACGGCTGCATGATGCACCACGCCTACGATAAGGGACAGCGCCACCGCAGCGTCACCGGAGGCTTACGTCACCGACGGTGGATATAAACCCAAGCTGCCAAGCTCGAAGAATCCTTCCTTCGCTAACCGTTCGAGCGCAGCGGCGGTATGCTCGCCCCACCGCTGCTACTACGCTAACAAACAGTCGTTATGTTTCATGCTGGGATGCGTCCTTCCATCGACACGGCATCCCACATCTGGTGACCCGGAAACTGAACAAACCGCACCGCCATGGCCGAACCAGAAGTCCTCACCGCTCTTCGCCAGCAAGTGCCACAACTTCAACAGACAGAAACTGCAGACCCAGCAACAGCAGCATTCTCGCAACGCCTCCACAACCGAGGCCGTGCCTGCAAGCTCCGCTGAGGATGTCACTAGAGCACTGCACGGGCCGATTTTTGCGGCCCGGGCCCGTTTTTACATTGGGCGGCCCGCCCGAGCCCGATCAAAACTTTTATGGCGAGACCCGGGCCCGGCCCGGGCCCGGAAATAATCTACGTTACCCGCCCGGCCCGGCCCGCCACCCCTTTACCTTAAGCCCGAGCCCGGCCCGAGCCCGACTCGAAACCGGCCCGAACCCGGCCCCAAGACCGAAAAAACATGTTTTTCAGAGTCGAGAAGCCCGAGAATAACTCGCAGAAAGCCCGAGCCCGGCCCGGGCCCGGGTCAAAAAGCACACGTCGTGCCCGAGCCCGGCCCGAGCCCGTGAAAAAACTCCTCTACCCGGCCCGGCCCGGCCCACGGGCCGGGCCGTGCCCGGGCTTTCGGGTAAGCCCGAGCCCGTGCAGTGCTCTAGACGTCACAGCTCCTACAGAAGGCATCCCGCACGCTGCCTCATACGACATCTGGCGTGTCTCAAGCTTCCGCCGTTTTGGGTGGACTCGCCCAGGTCGACAACAGGTCGCCAACCCGTCAGGTCGCCAACAGGTTACGCGAAAAGAGCTTGCCACCCGTGCCCAGTCGTCGATCGAATCGTACGCGATGGACACTCCAGGCGCATTTCTGCCGTCGCCGTGATGTTCCGTGTAAAGTTTAAAGGCGATAACACCGCCGCCGCACCGTATGCTGTATGTGCGAGTGAAAGCGTGCGAGAGTGAGCCGACGATGACGGCTCAATGTCGCGCGCGCATGGGAGGAAAGCGAGGAGGAAGCGCGCAGTCTTCCGTCGTCGCACGCAAGGCACCAGGGGGGGGGGGGGGGGGGGGGGGGGGGTTGTACTCCCGTCGCCTCCCCACCCCCGAGATCTCCATAGCCTCTTGGAGTTTGTGGAGTCGAACGAGATCACTGCCCATCGCTAAGCGCTCGCCCCCAGCAGGCCATCGCCTTCATCACCGGCCTCCTCCATGATCGGATGAAACTACTGCTGCTTCTCCTTCTCTTCCCTTCCTCACATCTTTATCTCCTACTTCCCCTGACGCTGCGCCATGCTCCCTGTTGGGCAGCAGAAATAGGCGTCATTTTCATTAATAAATCACTACCGTGGCGCGGTCGCGCGGCCACTATCCTGAAAGCGATTTGCGACGAGTAGAGTCCAAGGTCCATCTAAATAGGTCGCGAAGCTTGGAACGAAAAGCGTGCAAAACCTACCACCAGAGATATCAGCTGGTGGTGCATGATTGAAGCGAGACTAGGTGAGGGGCGAACAAACACTGAAACTAGGAAACCTGTGTGGAAAAAAAAAATGTTCGAAAATTTTAATCAGTATACTGGCCTACAATATTCCGTTGCAAATATTTTTTGCTGTACTAAAACAACAAATGGTAATTTTGTTTCTCTTTCACAATTTCTTGGTGACCCCTACCAACCAGCAATTCTGGCGCAAGACTTGGCCAGACTGTGCAAACCAGCGATTACGTCGTCCGAAATGGTGTCTCATTGAACGGCGGCGGTTTCATCCGATTTTCTGTTTTTCCTTGCGTGTTTGTTCGGCGAAAGGTGCGAGTGCAGGTTTTTTTTTTTTTTTTTCTTTTTTTTTTTTTTTTTTTTTTATCGAGCAAGTTCGCGCTGCGGCATCCAACGCGCTGTGTCTCGCAGTGACGATAAATGCGGAAGGCTCCGGGAAGAAACGTCCCGCTATGGTCGTTCTCTCTCCGTAACACAGACTCTGAGTGTCCGACGGGAAGCAAAATTAGTAAGTAAAATGTTTGCTAAATGAGAATGTGGGGCAATGTTGTCTTGTCTGATAACTGTTGGATATGAATACATGGTGTCGCCCGGAATTGCAAATGGTTCTGTGAAAAGCTTTCGCATATGTTGCTATTCATAACGACTGTTTGCTGGCCATAGTACTTTTAATCCATTCAACATATGTTTTGTTTGGTCTAGTATATTGGTTGCATTATTCTCGACGAATAAACGTGAAGTTGCTTTTGAAACCTGTGGCACTGTCATGTTTAACCATCCTATTTGCTGACCGTCCTAAAGAACCTACTGGAGCACTTGCCGTCAATAACACCCTAATTATGATCACATTAAGACATGCGCCACTCCTACAGTTTAATGACACGACGGCGCTTCAGCTGAGGCGAGTCGCAAGCTCGCCTCAGCCTCAAAAGAAAATAGCTGCCGGCGTAGCGGTCGCAATGCAGGACGCTGACGAAATTCAAACATTCGCGCCATGCAGCATAAGATCGTGACGTCACTGCCATTTCCGGTTGTGACGTCACTTTTAGTTTTTTTTTTTGTCTGCTTTTAGTTCCCCCCCCCCCCCCCCTTCTACCGATACGTAGATGGCGACAGTTGCAACGAGCCGCCATTTTCTTGTCATGTCGGCTTCTGTGGCCGCTACGCTACCAGTTTACATATACCTTGTAGAGTCTAGGTATGCCGAGGGCTCGCATTGTTACAAGAGGCAGAACTCCAGCGCTTTGACAGCGAGTTTCAGTGGTCATCGAGTGAGAAGTGTTCATGTTGGCTTGTGCGCGCGACACCATGCTTGTTAATTATTAAGGGAATGTTTACAAGTTTACACGGCCGATAAAACTACTATCCTTACTTCGTATACATGGCTTGCACGTGACGTCACGTCCGCCCGCGCCGCTGCGTCCGCGCCATGCCGGAGCACCGCGCGCGCCGCCTTCGCATCTGATCGCGTGCGCTTATGCGGTCTCACTGTGTTTTCTAAGCGGATTTCACCGCTCCTCGCGAGAAATGCCACCCGTTTACAGTAGGCCTGCGTTTAACGAGGCATTTTACGCAGGACTGATCGGTTCGGCGCGTGCACGATATCAAGAAAAAGTGAAACTGTGCGACGATGTGGACCCGTACACGTTGCGACTGAGTGCGGATACGACGATGGACGTTAGCGCTTTCCCCGAGGTCTCGCACGGATGCATTGTAAACTGCCTAGTTTTCTCTTCAAGCTTCGCGACACTGGAGGAAATGAAGGCTTATAAATCGCTTGAATCCCACAACTACTTCACAAGCGGTTGGGTGAAAACACAGTCGGCGAAGCGGCTGCAAGGAGAAAAGGTGCTCCTACTAGGGGATGTAGGCTGCAGCCCCTGTTTTCCATGCCGCATTTTGTTTATAACATTCAGAGGCATTCCCTGGTTAGTAAGTGGTGCGTGCTGGAGACACGCAAGATTGGAGCTTGGTGCAGTGAAGAAACGAACTGATACTGTCCATTTAACAATCACGCAAAAGCGGAGTTTATGTGCTAGGGTCTGAAAATTTTCAAACAGGATATGCAGCTTGCGCGAGTGTTTTGTGGCTGGGAGAATGATGTGCGTACTTTCCATGCTTTATTTGGATCGATATTTCGGCATTGTTTACATGTATGTTTTGATTTCAACAGTTTTCAACGGGCTGTCTGTGTATGTGCGGTCGTCGTCACCGTCGTCGTAGCGGTTTTCGGGTGGCGTTGCGCCGACTCCAAAAGCTCTTGCCGGTGCAGCGGTCACCGCGTCGACTTCGGGAGTCGTTCGTTTAAACCATCGCCTTGCAGCACGCTCGTAGCGCGCAGTGCCTTCATTATTTGCTTTGTAGCCTAGCAAAAGCGTTGGCGCCCAGTCCGGGGTCGTTTTTTCACAGAGCTTGGACGGTCTTCCTACAAATGCAAACAAATTTGATTCTAGTGCAGCGTTAAGTGCGCATTATGTAATATTGCGCAGGCTTAGCTGTTACGAAGTGGGCGCCGCACACTCGAATGCTTGGGAGATCGCCCTTGAGATCAGCACGCTTGATACGCGCAAGCCACAGGCTGCGCCGCTTCGAGCTAGTGCTTTCGTTCGTTCGTCTTGCCATTCCACAACCTTCGGAAGCCGAAAAAGGTTCGTGTTTGCCGACTCCTTCCTCGAGCTGCTTTTACTGCGGTTGCAACACCCAACAACTGCGCAAATAGCCATTGCAAAACAGTGCCATTCGCATACGACTAACAGCGTACGTGGTGTCATATGGTGGTGCTCCGGCATGGCGGAAACCTAACCCAGCATTGGCGGAAGTGACGTCAGTGCAAGCCATGTATTGCTGTCTACTAATTTGCTATCGCAATCAATGCTCCACCTTTCGGCCGAAACGGCGACTTTTTTTGTTTTGTTTGTGAATGCAAGCAGTGAGAGAAGTCTCTAGCCTTCATAGTATTTCCTGCTATGTGCAAAATAGAGTATAGATTCGTCCTTTCCTCCATGCCGTCGTGGGAAGCTTGCCATTAGGACGTTTTGAGCTTTCAAGCGTGTAACAAGCATGGGCCAGATTAATGCCGTAGTAGTGGAGTACAGGCTTCTGCATGCGTGAAAAATCGCTTGTCAACCGCACTCTGCAACAGCAACTTGAAACGGCACATTCTGGGTGTGTGTGCGCGTTTTTGACAATTGGCATGGCTTGGTGGAACCGCCGATGGCGAGTCAACCTGCCAATCTCACACTGATCACATGGTTGTGTGTTAGCGACAATGCAATACATCGACGAACCAATGCCAGCTTGGCAAGCCACTGACCGGACACCCAACACGTTTCTTTCAAACTGACCTCGCTGGTTTTTCTTTGCAGATACCGTATTCTTGCACGTATAACTCCCAGGAAAAAATTTAACAGTAAGGTCACGGTGCGAGTTGCATGCAAATTTTACCTTCAGTGTGGCTTCAAGGCAGCACGCGCATGAAGCCACACCTCAAGGCAAGGTTCTCCACCATTCAAGGTTTTGTTATCTCCTAGAGAACCTCACCCTCTCACAAAACCTGCGTGTTGAAGCTCCCTTCTCCCCTCCTTCATGATCGCCCATTCTCCTCTTTACGGGTCGCCATTTTGCGTCTAGTAAGCGAATCATGGTGGGAGGGGAAAAAAAATTATGGTTGATCCGATCCCTGTTTCATAGGAATCGGTAGAACACGAAAGTGATACGTGCCTTCACAGAAGCTATGGCATGTTTTCTTCGCGAACTCGCGGTTCACTGCAGCGAAAGACGCGTGATTTGCGGGCCGGTGACCATGGGCGCGATCTTGTACGCGTTCCAAAATGGAACGGAGGTGTTCCGTTCCATCGAGCCGCACACGATTGGTCAATTTGAACCGCGACGTTCAAATTGACCAATCGTGTGCGGCTCGATGGAACGGAACGCCTCCGTTCCATTTTGGAACGCGTACAAGATCGCGCCCCATGTTGCAGGTTTGTCGGCGCGCAGCGTCCTGTTGGCGAGTGGCTTCTGTGAAGGTGGGAGCATTCTGTTTTCGCTCCGTAGTGGCTATGGCAGCCAGTCGAGCTGCGACGCGCACAGCTGCAGGAATGCCAGTGGCAGAGTTTGCACCGTGCGTAACGAAGGCATTCTGCTTCACACTGGCGTGTCTCTCGCCGGAGCAGAGAGAGATTTGCCCGGCGATGTTGTTGCCTTTCTGCGCCTTTTAGCGCAGCAGTGGTCTTAGGTGGTGCCATTGTAAGCGAAGTAGTAGGCGATGCACTGCTGGTGCACGTTGAAGCCGCAATCCGTAGGCAACGAGGCGCCATAGGCTAATCAAATGCGAAAGCCAAACCACAGAACACCTATATGGCCAAACCATGTGGGGTACCTGCCTACACGAGGCCACATACTCTGGCACTGCAATCGTTCAGCCACCATGGGAATGATGGGAAGTACATCGATTTGTCTGATCTTCGTGCTTGTGGATTTAGACGTTCCTGTGACTGTTTATTGTGCTTCATATGCCTACATTGTCATAAAGTGGCGAGCAATCTATACTTTTCAAAGTGCAGAAGACGCTGCGAACATGCACAATCGCTCCTAATTACAATGGTTCAGCTTGGCGCGGTGGCTAAATCGAAACGCGCCACCGGTCTCAATGCACTGGCTTGCCCATGATAAATTCATAAGGGCGTTTTATGTTGCACGTTGAGGCATTCATCCGTGGCGTAATCGTTTCAAGATCGGGCTTCTTTTCCATAGTTCCTGTGTTCGAAACCTGCCGTCCGACAATATTATTGATGTTTTTAATTGTATAATTATTGTATGAAACTATGCACAAGGCTATACTTGGTTGTTTATTCTATGGCTACACCACGTTGGCTGTGATGTGCCTACCGAAGCGCTCCCTGTCGGCACTCGTTAGTGTCACAATGCAGTGCTTTGCTTCACCGCTCCTAGATGGCGACTATCACATCCGTTGCCAGAAATCAGTCGTTAAACCCGGATAAAACACTTTCTTGTTCCCCCCCCCCCCCCCCCCAAAAAAAACTCCATGGTGAATAGTGCACGTGGTGCTGGAGCACACCATGATTTGAGCTCACCGATTGCGTATCACATGACCATACACCACCCATTCCCACAGTGCTCCTTAAGTCTGTGCAAAGCACTTTGCGATACGGCGCAGAACCAAATCGCTCAAAATTGGGATTTTCAGCTCAATTGCATTTGCTTCGTCACAGTTACCTATGCGATGACTGCTCCGTCCGTCCGTAGTGTAAATGTTAGCTGCGAAGTGGTCCGATTCACACTGCATGTCATGGGACTGATTCATTCACGTGTCACTCTAGCTTTATCAGCATTGCCTAAGAGGGGGAGTGCAAACAGAGCTGCTGGCCAAGGATACAACGTGGATGAGTCTTGCATCCGTGAAGACAGTTTTTGAAAATATTTGAGCGTTGTATCGGCAGTTATTTCTGTAGGTTATATGCGAGAAAATACAGTAATCAGCATGTACGCTTATAACGAGTACTGTATATAATGAAGGTGTTTTTGTGTAGGATTCAACTTCGTTACGAGGCTCGACAGCATTAAGGGGAGATGTGGGCCTTTAAGCGAAAATTTTTTCAATCTTTATTCATTTAGCTATGGTGCTGTAAACTTCTACACATATGTAATTTGATGTGTTTATTTCAAATATGAGGTCCATTTTTGTTTATCTCCTTTGGTTTAAATTTTATGCAAGTGTCCTTTAAATATCTTCTGCAAAGGTTTGCAAAGTATGTGTCCTTACAGGAATGCCTTAAGACCAATCTTATTGCTCTGCCTTACCTAGAACCTGAGTTGCAAGGTTTTGAAGTTGAAACTCGAAACAGTGTTTTTCTGGTGCCCAACTTTGAAGTCTCGCAACTCGTGTTCTAGATAAAGCAGAGCAATAAGGTTGGTCTTACGGCATTCCTTGAATGATACAGAATTGATACCCTGTTTAGCAAAATCGAGAACACATTTTGCATACCTCTGCAAAAAATTATTTAAAGGAAGCTCACATAAAATTAGAACCAGAGGAGATAACTAAAAATGAACTGCATATTTAAAATAAGCACATATCATTTCATATATGTACAACCTTTTGGCACCATATCTCAAAGAACAATTATTTTTTTTTCTAGAACCCACTTCCCCCCTTAATATTCACTGAGAACGCCAGGTTATTCTAAAGAAAAAATTTGATTCAGCTGTCTGCAGCTTGATACCCATTACGCGAAAGCCTTTCTGCATTCAAAAAAGCCTGCGAAATGCAAAATGTCTAGTGCAACCATCTACCTGCGTGTGGCGACCTCAGAATCACTTGCAGAGCATTGGCATAACAATGCATCCGTGCAAGGAAATGTCACTGACAAGACAAGAGACCACTATAATGGAAAGTAATTTAATTCTTTCTATCTCAAAAACATTGCCATTCTGTCTGCACAATCATTTCACCTTAACAAGCTAGAACAAGAGACAAAACAGACAAAAAGAAGCACTTTGATCGAGGAGCAAGCTATTGCCCTCCGACGTCAGCAGTGGTTTGCTTCCCATGAAAACATTTTCTAAGTGTCAAAGAAGAGCTCACAGACAAACAAAAGCAAAACAATAGAGACAAAGGAAAAAAAAACAAGGAAACTTATTGTACACTCACACCTACACACGCACCTGCCGGCAATGCCTAAGTGCCACCGCATGAGAAACATGCCAAAGGCGCGTGCAAGTCGGCGTTGTCCTCTATTTGCCTCCTTTAATTTTCTTTTTCTCTCTTTGCCACCCACAGAAAAAAAAAAAAAAAAATTCAAGCAGTGGAAAAGGGGGCGCGCCCGGCTGATATCGCAAAATGCGCAACACCTGCACGCCCACCGCAACCACACTGGTCCTCTTCTCGTTGAGTGGCAGACACTGGACGTGCGAACAGTTATTTATATATATGTATACAAAACGAGGAGAGTGAGTGAGAGAGAGAGGTGCATGTGCGAACCCCTGAGTCAAATGAATGAGGGAAAAAAAAATAAGACGCTCCGTGGGGTCCCTCCCCCCTCTCATTGACCTCCTCATTGGCTCACGCACCTCCACGCAGACAGCTGCTGCTTTGCTGCAAAGCTAGCTTCGCCCCACTTTTGCTGCCACACTCGCTTGGCCTCTCCCCACCCCCCCCTTGTCCCCATCCTTCACAACACCCACAGCACACTTTGTCCTCCTCTTCCGCAGCAGCTGCTGAAGTTGCTTCACTGTGACTGCAGCAACCTCTCCACTGCAGCGTTGACATCTCCAAACGTGGCAATCAGGGCTGCAGCAGGTGAAAGATGCCGTCAGGAATACAATTTCACGCCAAAATACACAAGACAGTTACATGTGCCATACATGATGCATGTGCGCAGCGCGAATCAAATAAAAATCAAATTACAGGGTTCGACGCCCCAAAGCAAGTCACAGGCTGTGAGAGACGCCCTAGTGTAGCCCTAGAGGATATATCAGTAATAAAGTACAATAAAATCTCGGTGATACGAATCTCATGGGGTCGCGTGAAATATCCGTATCACCGAAAATATACACAAAATCAAGTAAAAATTTCTAATCGTGGAACCCCGTTGATACTTTCCTCGCTGCTGTGTTTTCCTGGCTGCTACGTCGCGTTTTCGCGGTCCTAACCTAAATCCCATTGACTTCCATGAATTAAGTTCCCCGTGATACGTCACCAATCTGTAATGTTCCTGCATCTTGCGTCGCATTTGAACGTGGCGGTCACATAAATTTAGCAGTGCAGCCAACTTGTATGTTGCAACAAGTGACCAATGCGTTGCAATAAGCCACCGGCACGTTGCAGATAAGGCGCAGCTGCGCAGGTGCCATATCTTGAAAGCGGTCTGTGACGTGCGCAAAGTGTGCGCCCGCGCGGGCCTCATCTCAAAACCATGTACGATGTTGACAAAGTGCGCCTAGTGCCGGTAGCTCCGTATGCTCTCTGCTTTCGACGTTTAGTTCGCGTTGAAGCGATAGACAGCGGGAAGATCAATTCGCTCGCTGCGGCTACTGCGCTTCTTCATGCCAGAGAAGAGCAGAGAAGATGGCAAGAGCCAGCGGAGCCCTGGACAAAGGGCCCCGACCATTAGCGATGCCCCATTGGGGCAAGACAAAACTATCTTTGGATTAAAGTTTATCTATCTATCTACCTCACGCCAGCATTTCGACAGCAAGTGTAGAAATTTTTGGTTACAAGAAACATGTTTCCCGGGTCCCTTGAGTGCCTCTTATAACGAGGTTTTACTGTATTTACTACCGTATTTACACGATTGTAGGTCGACCCATTTTTTCAAATTTGGCAATCCAATGTTGGGGGGTCGACTTAGAATCGAAACCGAACCGTGTACCGCTAGTAACGGCAAGAGAAATGAGAAATCGGGGGCGCTACGGCGTGGTTACAACTTTGCACCTACGTTTTTATGGTTACGGTAAAAGCGTAGCGTAATAATTTACTGTATTTATTTTGATTGCGCGCACCACGAGCGCACGGCTCTTGTGGGAGCATCGATCATGGAAGAGCCGCCGTTTGGGGGGTATTGGTAGATGGCGGAAGAGCCGCCGTTTGGGGGGTATTGGTAGCTGGCAGAAGAGCCGCCGTTAGGGGGTATTGGTAGCTGGCGGAAGAGCCGCCGTTAGGGGGTATTGGTAGCTGGCGGAAGAGCTTTTCTTTGAGATACGATTGTTTTCGACGGCCGCGCGCATCTGTCACTTCTGCTGTTGTGCTGAATCGTCGCGCCTGTCATGAGTGCCAAGAACTTTCGGCGCTCGTTCTCAGCAGCATTCAAACGGGCTGCTATCCTCCATGTTGAGGAAACTAACAACTGCGCAGCGAGACGCAAGTCTGGAGTCAGTGAACGTGTGGTGCGGCAGTGGCGGCTTCAGCGCAAGAAAATTTGGCCTCTCTGGCTACTGTGTGCGGGTGGGTCCTCTCTGCGTGGGGGGCTGTACCGCGCGATGTCGTGGTGCGGTAGTTCGCGAAGTGTGGACTCACTTTTGATGACGTGTTGTGGGACCGCAGCAGCTATGACGGCAGCAGTACCAGTGAGGTCAACTCTAGTGACGATGAGTAGTCTTAGCAACCCCATCAATAAATTTCCCTTGTGTGAAATGCACTCGCGTGGGTTTTCTCCCCCACACAATTTTTTTTTTTTTTTGGAGACACGCAATTTTGGGGGGGTCGACCTACATTCGAGTCGACTTACAATCGTGTAAATACGGTATTTATAGGTGGCTATGACGAGTTTTCAGCCTTCAAATTTGTTTCGGCAAGGTCATCGAGCGAGACGTGTTCATGTTTACCTGTGCGCACGTGACACCGTGCTTGTTAATTTAGTTAGTAAGCGAATGTTTACAAGTTTATACGGCCGGTAAAACTACTACAGTAGAACCCCGCTGTTACGTTCCCGACTGCTACATAGTTTTTGGCCGGTCCCGGCATAGCTCCCATAGGATTCGATGCATTAGGAACCCCGCTGTTGCGTCGCAAGAGTGGGAACGTTCCCGCATGTTACGTCGCGAATCGGCACTCCAAGCGACGAGTGCCGACAGCCACATTGACTTTTCACATAGCTTGACTTGGCTTGACTGTAGGATTAGCCACATAATGGGCGATGCCCATTACATTTCCGGCTCCCGCCAGCAAAATTATGGCCTTCGAGATCAGTACAGTAAAATCTCGTTACAAGAGACATGGTTACAAGAGACACTTGATTATAAGAGACATTTGCAAATGGTTTGGTTGGTTTTCCTATGTTCGCCATGTTAACAACATCGCATACAGCAGACATGATTACAAGAGAGACTGTTACTAAGGACAACTTTTTAGGTCCCTAGAGTAATTTCTTCACTATTTAGAAGAGACACAACCCAGACACGGATCTTCCATCCAACCCAGGATAGAAGATCCTGTGGAAAACTGCCCTGAAGATAAAAGCTTGGGCCTGCATCCAAGAGACCTCGCGCAAGTAAATGGTGCATGTGCCCTAGAAGATGAACCAGACGAGGAGGACGACGTCGAGGACATTGCAGGGCTGAAAGTGTTGGCAGCTGAGGCTGACTAACATCTAAAATCACTTCAAAGGTATTGTGAGCAACAGGAAGGCTTGTAAAATGAAGTGCTTTTTCTGCAGTCACTAAAAAACAAACTACGATGAATGACTTCTTTAAGCCATCCTGAGCAATTTTTTGTAGATGTGTTCAAACATACTTTGATGCTGATGTATAATAAAGTGATCTAGTCTGACTAGTACTCAGTGTTTTGAGAATTCTTGGTTACAAGAGACATGTTTCCCGGATCCCTTGAGTGTCTTTTGTAACAAGGTTTTACTGTATTTACTATTTATAGGTGGCACCTACGAGGAGTTTTTAGCCTTGAAGAAATTTGTTTCGGAGCACGCATGTAGTAAAAGCAGGGCCTTCGAGATCCGTTTCTGTTGCCCAGAGAGCTGTCGCATTGGCGTGGACTCATCGTCATCGTTAACGCATACAAGTGGTCCGTCCAAGCTCCCCACAGTTTTCTCGCGCTGTCTTTGTGTTCCGAGTCGTCGCGTGAAGTGGCTATGTAAGCTTCGTTCTTCCGCTTCGACCACCAAGGCCCAAACCCAGGCCAGGGGCCATACCGGGACCCAAGCCAGCACCAGGCGACGCTCCAAGTTGCCTGCCTGCCGCTGCGCCAAACGCTCCTGCTTGTCAACGTGGCCGACTGTGTAGCAGCTTCCTTGCTCCGTCGCCCGTCACCTCCTTCAGTTCAGGCCGCACGGACGTGCAGAAACAAGTTTTTGGCTCCAGTCTGAGCCATCTTTGACTACCGTGGAAGCATAGATAACACCAGGATGGGATCAAGAAAACGAAAAGCATTTTCGCTGCAAGAGGAGTCGACTATCCTCCGCGCTGTGAAAGAAAATCCGACGCAGAAGAGGTTGTGTATAGCAAAGGAACTAGGACTAACGCCTTCAACTCTCAACACCATCGTCACAAAAAGGAGTGAAATTGAAGAAAACGCCAGAAACTTCGCCGGCAGATGCAAGCAAGCCCGGGGTTCGGAGCACATGCAGCTTGATTCAAGTTGTTTAAACAAGCAAGGGCCACAGAAGTCAACTTCAATGGCACGATCTTGCGAGAAAAAGCAGTTGAGATCGCCGACAAGCTGGGCATCCACAGTTTTTGTGCGTCAAACAGATGGATCGACCGCTTTAAAGAGAGGCATGGAATATGCTACCGGACGGTCAACGGAGAAGCTGCAAGCGTCGACACAGCAATCGTTGACACCTGGAAAGAGACCATGGTGTCCTTTATCAGTGGCTACACACCCAGGGACATCTTTAATGCCAATGAAGCAGGCCTTTTCTTCAAGGTGCAGCCATCCAAGACACTGAGCCTAAAAGGTGAATCTTGCCACGGAGGAAAATGTAGCAAGGAACAGTGCTGCTGTGCTGCAACTCGCATGGCTCCAAATTGATGAAACCCTGGGTTATCGGCAAATTTCGGAACCCACGCTGCTTCAAAAATATCCGCCACCTGCCCTGCCACTACAGGAACAATAGCAAGGCCTGGATGACATGCTTACTTTTTGAAGTTTTTGGCTTATATGGACTCGAAGATGGGCTGCCAGGACAGAAAAGTAATTCTTTTTCTGGACAACTGCTCCACGCATCCGAAAGACACCAAGTCGCTACGAAATATCAAGGTGGTTTTTCTCCCCGCCAACACCACAAGCCACCTTCAGCCCTCGGACGCTGGCATAATAAAAAAAGTGAAACACTTCTACAGGAAATGCATTGTAAAGTGGTCTCTGACCAATGTGGAGCGTGGCAAGCAGCCGACAGGCATTACATTGATAGATGCCATGCACTATTTAGCTTCCGCATAGAGCGCTGTCACTGCAAGAACGGTTCAACACTGCTTCGCGAAGTGCTTCAGCGTGCGTGCAGACGGCACAGCAGAAGCCGTTGGAGATGAAGCCTTCGCCGACTGTGAAGAACTCTGCACAGCGATGCAAACTGTTGGTGATGGAATCGTGTACAGTGATTACGTTTCTATCGATGACACCGTTGTCACCTCCGCAGTTTTATCTGTGGACGAAATCGTGGCCGAGTGTGCCTATGTGTGGTACGACCTCGTGCGAGGTCGTACCACGCCGGGCCGCACTTGCCGAAAGCCCAAGCCGAAGGAGATTGCCCGAGCTCTTGCGAGTTGACCCATTGGTTATCGCCAGAGCAAGTAGCATAGCCGCCGGGACTTTTCCTAGCGGCGTGCCCCAGCTTGAGCCTGTGCTCTCGCCACGACGTGCTATAGGCGCCTGTTATTGTATTTTCGCCCTGGTGCGGGACCCCTTTGGTTCCCCGCCGCGCGGGCATTTGTGCAGTGCTGGTGCCGACGGATTCAACAAATGGTTTCCGTTAACTCAGGGCATTACTGTTTTTGCGTGCGTCGCTCGGTAGCCCCTTCCAGCCTGAGCTCGTGCGCAGCGGTGCTGGAGGCGACGGCTGACGCGGCCCTGTGGCTCACTAAGCTCGAACCCGCGGTGGTTGGTCTCCTGTGAGACACGAAGAACCCACACTATGTACCAAGTTACTGATAGCTTGCTGCATTCCTGTTACACAATGCTAGGAGACTCCTCAGCATGTGCAGCACCGTATTTTCTTGAAAATTTGCAAGCAATAAATTTTGTGAAAAATTTTTTCATACATGATATTAGATTCAACATTCGGCTTTTTTTCTTTTTCTTGATTCGATATCGACTATTCCGTATTCGCACACCCCTAATAAAAAGTTAAATACTTTATTATATCAAGAATTTCATGAATAACGGAAATTTCAGACATGTTACAGTAACGCTGTTCAATTTTCCAGACTCCAACTGCACATCTGCACAACAGCTTGAAACATTGTCAGTGCCTCCTTGAGGTCAAAACTAGCAAAAGAATGCTACTCTTCTGGCATAGTCAATCAGGTAGCAGCCGCCTTTGTCCAAACTGTTGGTCAAGCCAAGCCCCCAAGTCAACAACTGCATATTTGCTGCGCGCGTCCTGCACATCAAAGCACTTCTTGCGTAAGGTGTTTAGAGCAGCAGAGTTTTGGGCAACTGCATGAGCAGCTGTTACAACTTTTGTCACTTGGGAATTAACAAGCGTCACCACTTGGGGACCTGGGGCAGCTGTTTAGATCTAGGGCCTCAGTGAAGGGAGGCAAGTGCTGGACAGTGACAGACATAGCTTATGCAAAAACAAAAACATATGCAACTGTCAACATTTGTTTAGGAACTGAGACACCTCAAAATTAGGACAAACGCAAGCGAAATAATTGCCCACCTTGGAGGTTGGCCTCCCGGTTGACAAATCCCATGGACACAAGCTGCTCTAGCTGCGACTGGTACCGTTCCTCAGGTGGCTGCTGCTTAAAGAGACAAATTTGCGAGAGGTATGTTGGTTACACAGGAAAGAAAGAAGTCACATTTATCCCCAACCAGAAAGGAATCTTTTCATGGGCCTTGTTTAACAGCGTGCATGAAAATTACAACAAGCATCAAATGTTACGCAGCTCTCACTTAGGCCTCTGGAACACATTGTGCAGTACCCGCGAGACTTTGCACATGGCCCTTAGTTTATGAACTACGCTGTGTCACAGGTTGCTGTTTACATAGAGGGGACTCAGTGTATAGAAAGGTTGCACTGAAGTGGTTTCACCCTGCATCATGGAAAGCTTACTGACAAGAGATAGCATTGCAGAGAGATAATTCTTAGGAATTTAACGAGCCACCTGATGACATATGAACACGACAATGCTGACCATGTTCCAGTTAAGATTGGTAAGCCGTGAAATAACACTCCAAAAGATTGGCCCTACGCAGGCGCAACAGGACCTCGCGCATCTTGACACACGCAGTTGCATAGACATGCACGTGAAATAAATTTAAACCAGTTACTCCTCTCTCAAGTTAGTGACAGCTCACACTGCCAGGGTGATTAATCAAATGAGTGGTGTCTGTGTCCTAAAGCTATCTGCTTGATATGAGGGTCATTGCTATAAATGGTCTGAATTAATTTCACCACTTGGGTTTCCCCCGGTGTGCAGAAACCTAGGCCTACAGAGACTTCTGCATTCCTTTCCTCACTGAAATGTGGCTGACCTGGCCAAGATCCAAACCAGCAATTTTGCGTAGCGCAGCTGAACACAGCAGCTGTGTTGCGTAAGGGCAACGGATCGCAATATTGGAAATAACCTGGTTTGAACTGAGCTACCACGCACTGCCAAGTATAAGCAGACTTCAAATAAAAGAAGGCCCCTCCCCCTAAATCTGAACCAGTGAGATAGGAGAACAAAACCCTTCAAAGCACCCCCCATGTCACAACAAATTTTCTTCTCACTCACGTTGTTGCCTGCCTGCGCAGTGGCCATAGAGGTGATCATGCGTGCCATGAGCTGGCTCAGGGGGTCCAGGCCTTGCGGGGTGCTCCCACTGGTGGGCTGGTTTCCAGTGGTGCTGGTGGTCGTAGTGGTGGCTGTACCAGTGGTACCGGTGGTAGAGGTGGTGGTTCCTGCCGCTGTCTGGCCAGTGGTTGTTGCACCACTCGTGGTGGTTGAACTGGCTGAGGTAGTGGTCCCTGGCGCTGCAGAACCTAGGCCACCAGCAAGGCCCAAACCCAAGCCAGGGGCCATACCGGGACCCAAGCCAGCACCAGGTGCGCCAGCTGGGAACATAGTGGGGGCCACACGATGCAGCTGTTCCATACCTTGTTGGATCTGCATCATGGCCTGCACAGACAGTGGGAACAAGGGAGACTACTTTAAGATATTTAGAATTACTGTACTGAGCCAAACAGAACGTGCAAGCAGTTATTATGGGTTCAAAGTAAGAAAATAGTGCGCACCCAAATATAATGCACACCCAAATGGCGAGCACGAGCACTGTAAATGTCTGACGCAAAAGAGCAAAAGTGGTGCTTGCATACAACCAAAACGAAGCGACGAAGTCCGCATTACCATAGACATCAGCAGAAATTATACGTGAACAATAGAAACACTGGAACACTTTGTGCTTATTTGTGCCTTTATTCTTGCGGTTACCGCTGTGTGTAACACTGTGTTGGCCACGTGCCTCCATAAATGCATAATCATCCACTGATCCGTGTCGATAGCAACCGCGGTTTTGTTCGCAGCAGATGTGAAAAAAAACTAATTTCCATCTGACTCGGTGCGTGCGTCAACCCCACACCTTCAGAACTGCAGGGTCGTTGTCCACGATCGCCCCAATAATGACTGCGGTTTCATCTGCAGTGCTTGCAGCAAACGGTAGTTTCGTTTTGAAATTGCGCGCATCGGGCACGTGCCTTCCAAACAGTGTGATTGCCGTCCCTAATCGCATCAACAGCAACTGTGATTTCGTCTGAAGCACTTGCAGCAAAAACTAGTTTCATTTTGACTCAGTGCATCTGCTGCACGTGCAATCTCGCAAACACGGCAGAAGCTCTCGAGGATGAAGAGTGCCAGCTACATCACAATGGATGGATGGCTCAGGGGGTCCGGTGACCGGTTCATTGGCGAACCGGTTCATTGGCGAACGAATAATTGGGATGTGTGCACCGAGTGAAAAACTTGTCGCAGATAAAACGCGCGCTGCAGCGATTCTGCGAAGGAAAGTGCGAGGCCTTCGCCACTCCGAGCGTTAAGTCCTGAGATGACAATAATTGCAGCTTCCACACTGCATTTGTGCAAAATAGAAACATGATTTGCCGATTCCTCCAGTAAACAAAGCCGTGTTGACGTAGTAAGCATTTATTTATTTGTTTCTTGGTACCCTCGATAATTCAACATTCGGTTGATTCTGACATTTTTTTCGGTCCCGTGAAGTTCGAATGAACAAGGTTTTACTATATAAGTACGGTACTTGTCATTGCACTAGTTGGATTATACTGTGCCAACAGAGATCAAAGGTTTGGTCCCAGGTTTCAACCAAGTTCCGGTTAAAGATGCTAGGGCTAAAACAACTGAAAGCCGAGACAAGTTTCCTGCATATCTGAAAGCCCACTTGCCTGCAGGGCCTGCGGGTTGGTGATGAGTCCCTGCACCTCCGGGTTCTGCAGCTGCTGCAGAAACTGGGGCATCATCCGCCGCATCTGCTCCTGCAGCTGGGGGTTGTCCGCCAGCATAGGGTTCGTCGCCAACATCTGCAATTGTGAGGACACACATCAGCCACCTACGGTCGAGCTATTGCACAGGAAACGCTTTTCATACATTTCATACTTTTCTGCGTGCCACGAAAAAGTCGTAAAAATGTCGCCAGAAACGAACCTTGAGATTGCTCGTGGCAGCTGTTTCCACACTTGGCTATTGCAACAACTTATTTATTCTTTTAACTTGCTTTTACAGATCACTAATATGACCTGGTGTTGTGCCATTAGTTGCTGTAGTAATCTTACGCATTGCTCAAATCGAGGAGAGAGGAAAACATCTACTAGTGAACAGAAAACTGGGGGTTCTGATTTGGTTACCATCATTTACTTATTTTTCTCCGAAGTGGCAATGCATGCACTATGATTAGTGTGCTGTTAAGGCTCGTGACAAACATTCGTGTCACGTGACCGAATGACAACTGCTTCAATCTATCGCTCTGACAACAAAGGCAATTATAAACGGTTTAAAACGCTGAAGGCCCAGTATTTCAAGCGAGTATGAAACATGAATGAACGTGCACACGTGCAACGGCATCTGCGTGTGCATTTGTGCCACCAGTGCAGCATCCCCCCTTCTCTCCCGACTCATTCTGAATGCGGAGTTGCTAACTCGCATACGTTTTAAGTATGGGTGTGCGAATATGAATGTAAGATGTATCGGTGTGCACAAAATGAATGTAGCAAGCTATCAGTAACTTAGTTACACTGAAATCAAGATGTACAGTACGGAGTACTCTTATTAACCCTTTCCCTACCGAGATTTCTGGCCAAAAATAATACAAAAATGCAGATTTTCTTTATTTTCCTAATTAATTCTACATATCTTGAAACAACAAAAACATATCCCTAAAGGCAATTTATTTGCAAGATACACGTAAAATATTTTTTTGAAAATATGTAGAGGGGGTTGGGCTTCACTGCACTGCACAGCGGAGATTGTCTGATTTTCTGTAGTAATACCACGCAGTTTCCGTTTTCTGTCATGGGTACCTTTATGCCAGGGAGGGAGGGAGCGGAGGCGTCGTCTAGCTGCGGCACCAAATGCGTATCTTGCGACTGGGCGCAAGGAGGGAGGGGGCGCGGCTTCTACTCTGCCACCATGCTGCGTACTTTGTGCGGCTGCGGGCTGTCGTGCGCACCGTACCTTGAAAGCGATCTCCACACGGCTCTTACCTTCGTGCACGCTGTGCTTTCGCCGCTCAGTTTCCGTTCAAGCGATAGACCGCACAAACCTTGGCGTGGCTTCTACTCTGCCACCATGCTTTGTACGTTGCGCGGCTGCAGGCTGTCGCGCGCACCATATTTTGAAAGCGATCTCCACACGGCTCTTACCTTTGTACGCGCTGTGCTTTCGCCGCTCAGATTCCGTTCAAAGCAATAGACTGCACGAACCTTCGCTCGCTGCTGCTCGCGCGCTTGCTCACACTAGCATTTTGACAGCGGTTGTGAGCGGTCATCAATTGTGGTCTATTCATGTTTGCTTGTGCGCGCTGACACCATGCTTGTTAATTTAGCAAGCGAATGTGTCCAAGTTTATACATCCGATAAAACTACTGTCCTTACTCCATGTAGCTCTGTACTTATTTGCTATCGCTTTTTTTTTTTTTTTGCTGGACGCAACAAAAAGTCACCCCTCGTGTTACTTTTGCGGCTTTATTTTTTCTTGGTGGACGCAATAAAAAGTCACTCCTCGTGTTACAATTGAGTAAATACGGTAAATTTGCGGAAAAAAACTTATCACTCAACTTTTTTGTTACCATGCCTATTCAGACCGATCGACGGTGATCAATGCTTCAAATCGCCGATTTCGACTTGTTGGAGTAGTTTCTTATCAACTTAGCGCCACCCATTGGTTAGTCCAGGCTTTGCACCTTTAGAATCGGTTTAAATTTTCCTTATCTGTCCATGTTGCGATTTTCAATGGACCTCATGGCACAAGCAATGAAGCAGTTGCTGGTCTTAGTTTCTTTTGTGTATCCAAAGAACGGTGGTGTACAGAACATTGCTTTTTCCACACTATTCCAGGGCGACTTATCTTTTAAATGTTTATTCTTAACTTCCTTTGATATTAACGTTTTTGAAGATATGTTTCTTTATTGTTTTTATCAACTGGCCACAAAAATGGCACTTTCTAGAATTTTTGTGTTAATTTTTTTTTCTTCTTTGCAACGTATGTTTTTGGGAAGAGAATTTCATTATGTACAATTTGCTATGCTGCAATGCGTGCTGGAATATTATTTGTAGCGTCAAAAATTTGGCTTCTGAAACAAAAAAAAAGCGCACTTTCTTGCGGTAGCCAAGGAGTCAACTTTTGCTATGAGAACGCGCTTGCGAATTCGTGCTATAGAACCCAATTTTGTGGTAACAATATTAGGCTGTAATAAAGATGCTTAAGTTAGAATTATCTTACTAATGTTAGTGCTTTAAAACTACTGAAGAAATATTTAGACACTTTTCACACAGGCACTGAAGCTACCTACCGCATTTAATCAAATATAGGTAGACCTTTTCTTCCCAAAATGTTACTCAAAATCAGCAATCAACCAGCATTTATGACTGAAGAGTCTCAACCTATATTTGTGAACAAAGCGAGCAAAAGCACTGAGCTAACAGTCTCTCCGTCGTACCCACTCTAAAGCCACTCCGGAGATTATTCAGACTGACTTTAGGAACATCCAACACACTGCATATCCAATGCACTCAACGGCACCGAGGATGATTTCGTTTGCGCATGCAGCATGCGGCATGGATTCTCTTAGAGAGATTTAGTAGTCTAGATAACGGTAAATAAGGATGTGTCATGTTCAAATACCTTTTTTTTTTGCTTTTCTAAAAATATAAGGGTCGACCTATATTATAACTATAATTTGTCATTTCTCGGCAAGTTCAATATACACTAGCCTTCCTTTAATTTGACTCCGGTTAAATTAATTAGACCCTAACCAAAGGTCCTGGCTGACATTTCTATGGGCCCAAGTTTCGTTATTTAGATCCTAGAATTGGCCTTCGTCAGATAATTTGAATTTGCCAGTGAGCATGCATACAATCGACCCCTATTATAACTCCAATAGTGACCCCTTTAGTAGCAACATCTGTCTCAGCAGGGCTTAGGGGACAATGAATGCCTTGAACACAATTTATCTCCAGTCAAAAACGGCTATTTTCGGCATGCCCTAGGAATATTTCGAAGCAATAACTGTAGCTCACAATGTCTTATTACGGTATTTGCCCTATTCTAATAAGTGCTTTCTTTTTTCCAGGAAAGTTGGGCCAGAAGTTTCCTCCATGGTGCAATCAGATACGAAACTAAAATCACCTTTGTAAAGTTCGTATGCTTCACCGCCTAACACGAGTGTACTGCGGCGAAGCTGCCTTTAGGAAACCGGCCACCATTGTGCAAACCCTCGTTAGCCCCTTCCACATTTTTATTGCCGAAAAATCAGGGTTGCGTTAGATTTATACTTTCTATAGGAGCTTTAATGTCATTTCTATGTTAGTTTTTCAACTTGGACACATAGAAAGTGGGCGCGTGATTGATTAGGGGGCCTTTTAGTATCAGGCAAATACTGACAAGTGAATCAGCTTTGTGTTTTGGCATTTTTTTTAACATCATGCTTAATTCAACTCACCAGATAATCCCATCACATTTGTCGGTCCCATCTGGGTTGAATAACGAAAATCAAATGTATAGGAGTCAACCTATATTCGCGTTCCACATATTTTTGGGTAAATTAGGTAGCTGGTTTTTTGGCATTATCCACACATGGCCATGCAGACTGATCAAGAGC
The DNA here is from genome assembly GCF_013339745.2 of Dermacentor silvarum. Lineage (NCBI taxonomy): Eukaryota > Metazoa > Arthropoda > Arachnida > Ixodida > Ixodidae > Dermacentor > Dermacentor silvarum. Next base: position 169,985,554 of record NC_051156.1, on the reverse strand, counting down.
TGAAAGAACCTGTATGTAATAAAGCAGCCCCACATTTTAGGTAGCAGCTATTTGCTTAGCCTTGTACATCAGGCTTGTTTTAATGTGCTGCTGCAATTTTTTAGAAACACATACACAGAGGCACCTACTGCATTTACTTGATTCTAACGGGCACTTTTCCCCGATAAAATGGGTCCATTGCATGCACGTTAGAATCAAGTATGATCCTAAATTTGCATTACCATAAAGCCATCAGTGTTTCAAAATGGCTGCCTCGTAGGCACTTTGAGCTTAGCTGCTGTAGCTTCCTTCATGTGCTGCAGTACATGCGCTTAGGGTTAGTCTACCGTTAGTCTTCCCATTTTCTGCATTCGCTTTATCAGCATGGAAGTGCCAACTGCGAAGACACGCCAAGTTCCATCACCATCATCATCAGCCTATATCTATGCCCATTGCAGGACATAAATCATCATCATGATGCCGCATTTAAAAGGAAAGTGATCATGTGTGCAGAGACAGGCAGAAATCAAGCCACATCACGGGATGTGTGGGATTTCGAATGCCTTGGACGGCACCGATGAGTGATGCCTATTGCCCCACGAAACTCATACCGGCTTAATGAAGACAATCTTGGCGGCAATACGCCGTTTCCTTTAGTGTTTTTTTTTAAACTAATCGCAACTTTATTGCATTGGGAGTAAATTTTTGTTTCTACAAATGAGAGAAAGTTACAACGGACATTTTTTTTTTTGCCTTGGAACCGAATAAATATGGTGCGTTGAATTCAAAATCTGGTACTCACCTGGCTGGCCATGTCGGGGTTGGAGGCCAGGGTTTGAAGCATATTCTGCATGTACGGTGCATTCATCATGTTCTGCATGAGGCTTGGGTCCTCTGCCAGCTGCCGCATAACGCTCTGCATCCCGGGCGTGCCAAACATGCCCCCGAGACCGCCGGTTCCACCAGTGCCCCTAGCACTACCCCCATCGGTCGTGCCCGTGCTGCCACCAGTGCCCGTTGGACCGCCACCGGGTGCCCACGGGTTGGGCAGAGGGTTGCGGTTCTCCGTGCCCTGCGATGACTGCGACTGGTCCGGGGGAGCGTTCTCCGACTGCATGTCTGCAAGGGGGTGAGTGGTTCGATATTTTGCACACCGCTTACATTCCAAGGAAGTGAGATGGTAGGCGATAAGCAAGGACTGCCCACCAATGAGGAGGCATTCTGTAACATCCCATTACTATTTTAGTGTGCCGCAACTTGCACTGACAAGGTGACATGCTGCATGCACATGCCCGACCCCCCACCCCCCTCCCCGGGATACGCATCAGGGTAGCGCATTGGAAAAATTCAATATCAAATCTCGTGGTGCAAGGTCCCAAAGCAACAGATGAGCTACGAGAAGCGACACACTGAAGTGAGAAAACGAGCATTTCTGCATTCTGCCTTCATCAGAACGTGGCCGCTGCAGGTAGCAAAAAGAATATAATAGTACAGTAAAACCTCGATAATTCGAACTCGGTTAACTCGAAGAATTTGAGCGGTCCTGTCATTCTCAATGCAAATTCTACCGGATAATTTGAATGGCCCGCGCGGCTCTATTCGGATAATTCGAAGTTTCCGGCTAGTAGCAACGTGCGGCGGTTAGGTTAGGGCGCTCCGTACAGTTGCCAACCGATTTTCCGAACTCGTGGGGACTTAAAAATAGTCCAGAAAACTCGTTCGGCCGAAAAAAAAGTTATTAGTGCGACTTAAAAAAAATCTCTAATAATGCCCTGCCTCACACTACGCTTGGAGGGGATCGACTTAATTGGATTTGCGCAGCAATGACGTCGTCTCCGTGTACAGTCGACACGAACGTCACCACGTTGGCGATCTCCGCCAACGGAGTTCGCCATGGAGATCCAAGAAACGAGCTTCGCACCGCTTAGCTCTCGCAAAGGGATAGGAGGTAGCGCCGATCACTGAGACATGGGTCTCCGAGACACCTGCTCAGTGTACACGCCACGTTCAAAATAGTAACCGAAACTTGAGAGAGCAAAAAAAAAAAAAAAAAACTTACTGAATTAACAAGCGTGGTGTCAGCACGCACGAGCGAGCGCGGCCGCCGCAGCGAGCGAAGGTTCCTGCGGTGTATCGCTTCAACAGAAACTGAGCGGCGAGAGCACAGCGCATACAAAAGGGCAGAGCCGTCTGGAGATCGCTTCCAAGATACGGTGCGCGCGAGAAACCACTCCGGCGCTAAGTACGCAGTTGTTAGAAGAGTAGAAGTCGCCTCCCCCCCCCCCCCCCTCCCTCCCATACCCCCACGAGGGAGAAAGTCGCGTTTACGCTCCGCCGTGCGTTTGCTCTCCATGAAAGCACGCGTCCTCCGCGCGCTGTCACTCGCACATACGGCGGGCGCGCAGCGATGATTTTATCGCCCTTGGACTTTGTATGGAACCTCAGGGCGGCTACGCCGACGGCGAAAATCCGCTTGAAGTGTCCATATAATTGCTGTCGCAATAAAAAAACATCCCACAATAAATTGTTACAACGATAGTGCTGAGCGCATATACTAAGAAAAAAGAAAAAGAGCAGTACTCTGGAGCGTTTTGTTAGCCAAGGAAGAGCGGGCATGGCCTCCGAGACTGGAGGATTGCGCGAGCTCTATCGATAGCGCGCATTCCAATCTTGGAGGCTATACAGCGAGCCACTGGAATCCAAGCCAGTGCAAGTGCAAAATCCAACATAGCGGCCTCCAAGATTGGGTAGCGTGGCTCGGAAAGAGTGATTTAGTCCACAAAATCGAACTTTGGGGTCTCAATTCGTCCGAAAAATTGGGTGCGAAAATGCACGAACTCAATGGGAACCCTGACAGTGCATTTTTGAAGTCCGGAATATCCAGCAAGTGCAAATGTTTGGAGTCAAGCACCACCACGCCCGCTTTCGTGGCAGTTATCGATTCCGTGAACATCATCCGCAACTTTGTTGAGTGCAGTGCGGGTGATATTTGTATGCTACGTTTTTTGAGCCAGCTGTAGAGCATGGCACTAGGGGCGGCGAACCAGCGCGCCAAGTAATCCCGCATCGGTGATTACTTTGAGTAATTTTTCTCGGACATGGAAAATAAAGGTGATTTATTTTTGCGGCAAGTTCTTGCTTGTTTTCTTTTTTTATTAGTCATTTCGGTTAATTCGAAAATCCGGCGACCTTCGAATTATCGAGGTTTTACTGTATACCCTTCTAAAAGCCTGGCTATGTTAGTTTTATACCAAGAGATGAAGGAGATGCATAGGGACAAGGCTGCAGAGAAAATCATAAAAGGAGGAGCTATACAATTTTTACACAATTCAATTCCTTGCGAAGAACAGTACATTTTATGTAGCTGCTTCAATAACCTCGGAGGGTGTGCTTTACCAGAGAGTTCCATAGGAAAATCCAGTAAGTAATCTGGCAGAACCCACTTTCCGATGAACATCGATGTTGTTAATGCGATCAGCATTGAAGCAATGTATTGACACACCGTATTACAGCCACTGAAACCCATGTATAAAGCGTGTACGCAGCTGGGCTGCTCTCTCGCGCTTCCCTCTGAACGTGCTGTGCCACCTACGCTGCTGCAGCAAAAGTCCCCGTGTGGAGTGTTTGTGAACTCCATCCCTCTCCTCCCTTTTTTTAAACAGGACGAGTTACGTTAAGGTAGCAGAACAATATTCTCACACGGTGGCCACCGAACCCATCCGACATTCATGTCATTTTCTTAGAAAAGCTCTGTTCTCAGTATAAGTGCCACTTTGGGCGTGGATCAATAACATTAGCTTGATTGATATTTGCCTTTGGTGTCCCGCTAGCCATGAATTTGAGTGTTCCTTTTAACAGCAGACCCCACTCTATATCATACAATTTTCTTTTAGAGAGCAGTGATTTCGTAACTTTGTGTCATGCAGCTAAATAAACAGTCACTTTGCCCCTCCCGCTACCGCCAGTGGAAGAAGCACACACTCACTGTTTTCAAGCAGAGATGCAAATGGGTTTCCCCCAAACTGCTCCTGGGCCGCATTCATAATGGGCTCCTGCAGCTCCGTGTACATGCGCCTCAGGGCGTTGTAGCCGCCCGGAGCACTCTGCAGAGAAACGGGGAAGGCCAGGGAGACTTAGTAAGGTCAAGATTGGGCTAGTCAGTTTTGCATAATTCAAAGTATAACAGCACAACTCCTTGACAAGGACAAAAACCAAAGAGAAAACAAGGACAAAGACGAGCGTTTGTCCTTGTCTTTTCTTCGCATTCGCCCTTGTGAAGGTCCTTTCAAGTTCAATGGTTACGTCTTTGTCACAAAGTCACGATGTTATACAATGACAGCGCTTGTCCTCGTCTGTTCTTTGGTTTTGTCCTCCTCACGCTGTAATACTCTGGATCAGCCAGAAAGAGCCATGAACCAACGAGATCATTTCAAAACCAGTTCCCACAGCAATACTGCTCTTGAAAGCTACAGCGACTTTTGTTGAGCCTCTGCTACAGGTTAGAGAAAGACCATCAAGGTGTCCTGAAAGTTCAAATTGAAGATGTTCACCTCCCAGTTTTCTCGAGTCATTCCACCTAAATAATAGATTAATGCTCAGTGCCTTGTAGATGGATATTGCAGGTAGATTACGAGCAGGCAGAGAAGAGCTGTTTGAAATGCTATTCAGTAATTAGCTGCAACTTCGCTGGCACAAAAAAATTGTAGGCACGAAATTGTGTAGGTGGTTGTCTTAGATGCACAACTCCATGAAGAGCTGAGTATGCTGCAATAATGGGGCTTGCATCGTAATGTCATATTAAGGACTTTGGTAGGAATTCTTTTTTGTTGTCCTAAGTTTTTTTTATAAACCCCCATCAGCTACATAGTTGTGCTTATCTATTAAGCACTGCTTGCACTGCAGTGGGGCCAACCACCTTGGCTGTAATATAATTACAGGAAGTGGAGGAAAATTTTTCTCCAAGATGATCATTGCATGCACCCAGCTTTGAAATTGGAATATCATAAGCTAAAAAAGCTGTTAAGAGCTTGCAGCTGCTGAAATGCATGCAACTCTAACAAAACTAAAATTACATTCTTTTTTATAGTCACCTCTCATTTCAAACAAGATCACTTGAAAACCATGTCCACGAGAGAATGCACGAGAGAACGCAAGCCTGAATATAACAATTAAAGGATGTGTTCTGGAGTTCAACTAAGGACCGCAGTTGTTTCAGCTATGTAGTTAAACGCACTTGTAAAGGATGTGTTCCGCAGTTCAACTGAGCAAAATATTGTTTCAGCTATGCTGTTAAACCCACTTATAACAATATTCAAGTGCCAAAAAAATGCCGTTGTTATAACTGGGTTGCACAACAATCAAATGGGACAAACATTCGAACATTTTAACTCGACAAAAAGAAGTACACTCAAACCCAATTATTGCATTACTGGTTTCAACAATACTCGGGATGTAACAATCAGCCGATGCTACACTGTGAACTTTTGTGTGTGTTCTATAGTAAAATAAAGCAAGTAGTATAATGTTCTCATGCAGCATTACTTGTTATAACGCTACTTGGTGTCTGCGCCAAAAAGAAAAGGAACGCAATCCAGGTGGGGGAAAAAAACAAAATGGAGCCACTCCGTCACACCTCCCTTTGTGCCTTGCACCGGAATGGCACGCCTTCATCGCACCTCTCCCGACTCCCTTCCACCCCTCCGACGTCGGTGAGAGGATGGAAGGGAGATGGGAAAGGGGCACGCAAGACCGGTAATGTAATGCGTTGAAAGCTGCTGTAACAAAACAGCTCGACTTCTTTTTTTCTTTTTTTTCCCCTTGAGACAATGTAATGTATGGGTGCTGTGCAGGGTATGCAACACAAAGGCAGGCGTGACAAAGCGGTTCGCCTTTTTTCTTTTTTTCCTTGAGGATTTTGCTTTTTTTTTCCTTTCAAAGTGCACACCCAGATGCCAGATTAAGACGCCAGATTAGTGAGGCCATTCTATGATTAGTTAGAAAAGTGTTTCCTTTAACCCTTTCAGGTGCTACAAGTGTGCAAGCCAAGATAGTGCATTAAGAGCAAAAGTAATATGAAAATAAGGGTATTTAAAATGTTCTGCATACATCTTATTAAACACTTCTTATTTGACATGCTGCAAAGTTGAGTGATTTGCGTAAAATGTTCTTGCAAAATGAATTGGAAGGCAGACAGGTGCATGTCTGCTGACGAGTCAGTATGTCATCATGTAGCAGGTCCTTTTCTTTTATGGATGTTCACAATGCTAACAGATCGGCCATATTTTTAAAATATGCTAGGCATGAAATAGTCCATGTTCTCATATCTGACAGCTCCTGTAGAGAGTTCTAGCATGAAGTACACATTCTGCAAACTTGACATAACTCTTAGAAGAATTGAAGATACTGAATTACTTGTGCAGCTGTATATGCTCTTTATGATTGTGATGCAAGAAACATATCGAAATTACATTTCCAATGGACAGAAAAAAAAATTGGTGTCTGAAGGGTTTACAGACTGAGCTTTAGATGTCCCATAATTGCCTTAGTTCAACACAGTGCTTCTTGTAACAGCCTTACACCTCGTTTTTAAGCGAAAATCCAACATCAGCAAACATTTGAACAAGGCCATGCCTCAAGGTTGCTGATGGCTCGGTCCTGGGTGCGCATCAGCTCCTGCAGCATTGACGGGTTCCGCACCATCTCCATGGTCTGCCGCAGCATCTCGGGGTTGTTCAGCAGGTGGTTGATTTCGGGGTTTCTCTGCGGAAAGAGGTTCACAGAAAGATTTGGCTACATATCTTACTCATAGTCTATCCCTTGATGTTAGAGCATAAATCCTAGAGTCGTTAAATATGTGCTAATAAGCCTCAAGTGAAATACAGCGAACACAAGAGAAAGGAGTAGGGTATAATTACAGCAGCCAGGTCAAGGCAATAACAGAAGTCTGTCAGACATAACCAGCACAAAACCAAGACACCTTGTGCATACTTCAAAGAACATGCAAAATGAGATTGCTAAGGGTACCTTTGTACAAGAATGCTAATTTGAGCTAGTTGGTGGAACATCGACATACTGAACAAACAGCGCAGATAACAGGACACAGCGCCTGTGTTGTCGCCTTCTCGTAGTCCTGTTGTCTACGCTGTTTGTTCAGCACCTTGTGTGTTGACGCCGAGTGCTCTACAGGACTTGCACAATAGGTATTGTGCAGAAAGTATGACAGTGGCTGTGTCCAGTATCAAGATGAGGGAGAGTTTATACAGGAGAAAAGCAGGGGAAGATGGGGGTCCAGTCGAACTCCATTATTTCGAACCTGAAGGCACCGATGAAATTGGTTGAATTATCTAGCTAATCAAATTAAACAAGACAAAGAAAAAATGACGAAACACATTGCTGATTTATGTTGTAAAACATTGCTGCTCTGCCTCTAAATACAAAAGAAAAAGGGCAAATCTAAGTCAGGCACCGAATCGCATGCGAATTTGCACAAAATCCACACATGATGCCTGTTGGGTGGCACCGAAGCCAGCGTTCTTGAAGCAAGGAATGCATATTCTCGGATGATTCCTCAGTCGCAGCCAGATGCATGGCTGTCCATGCTGCGGCCGCCATCTCAAGTGCCATAAAGAAGTCCACGTTGGTCGGACGTGAATTTATCTATTCTTGATGCACTTTCCTGACCGAGCCGCGCATTAAGAACCACGCTAGGTGTGCAAAAACAGTCACATGTCGGTAGTGACATGCGTGCCACTTCAAACAGGCATTCAACAAACAAGATGGCGGCCATCACGCGTTTCTGACGCTTGCGATAGCTTTCAGCACTTGGCTGTTTTTGTCAACAAGTATGTCGGGGTCTACGCATGTGTAATGTGGTACTTTACACAACTTAGGTGCAAACAAAACACATAAGAGCACTTTTTGGAGTTTGCTAGCCTTGAGCCAGATGCGTGGCTGTCCATGCTGCGGCCGCCATCTCAAGCGCCATAAAGAAGTCCACATTGGTCAGACGTGGATTTATCTGTTCTTCATGCACTTTCCTGACCGAGCCACGCATTAAGAACCACGCTAGGTGTGCAAAAACAGTCACGTGTCGGTAGCAACATGCGTGCCACTTCAAACAGTCATTCAACAAACAAGATGGCGGCCATCACGTGTTTCTGACGCATGCTAAGTAATATGCGGGGTTATGTTCCGGCAAATCTCGTTGATGCGGGACTTCAGTTAGCGACATTTCATTGTCGAGAGGCACAAAATGCACTGAATCCTGTGGGCTTTCGCCGGGGATGCAAAAAATATTTTGGTGTCACGAGAATTTCACTGTCGTGGGATTTCGTATCATGGGTTTGAACTGTACTTGATTCGATATATGGATTTTTTTTCTTGATTCGGTTCAAAATCTGTTATTCGGTATTCGCGCAATCCTTGTTAAAACCTCTGAAATGACAACAGCCACCAAAAAAGTAAACTGTTTGCGTGCTGGCAGATGTAGGAGCCTCCTTCGTAGGGGTGTAAATTTGCTCACCTCCATGAGTTGCTGCATCTGAGGGTTGCCAACTATCAGCTGCCTCATGTAGTCCGGGTTCGACATGAGCGACTGGACAAACGGATTTTCCATCAGCTGCCGCAGCAGGTCGGGGTTGCTCATCAGCTGCGCGCGGAAGTACAGAAGACAAGGGCACACGGGTCAAACTTAGCGAGGACATAATATTTGAAAAGTCACTGGATTTCCCCCTTTATTAATGAACAAATAGAGACACGAAAATTGCTACCATCTATTGAAAAATCAGGAGGACTTGCGTCAGTTCTTTAAGCAAAATTGCACAGAACAAAAAAGTACAACATAACTTCATAAGAGAAGCAGCTTACACCTTTGCTGCACAACCCGTGCTATACAAGCAAGATTCCTCTAGCAACAAGCAGGGAAGGGGTTGCAATAACTGTTTGTTCAAAACAGAAAAGTGACAGTTACGCCTATAATGCGAGGCAGCGGCACGATAGATGGTAGAATATTGTGTGCAGCAACTCTGGCATTATTTTGTGCATTATTAGTTCGAAAAAACATTCACATATGCGTGTCAGCAGTCTGCCTTTAATAAGAAAAACATTGAGTGACGACTGTAATACACATAATCTTTATTTGTGGAGCTACTGCTCCCTGGTGGGTGAGAATGGCAGACACATTTTGTTTTTATTCTCTCCCCGCCGATTTCCTATCCTGCCTTTCGTGTCCTATTGCTGGCTTTCTTAAATTTTTGTTTTGTCACATCGATGCTGATTTATAGATAATCTGCGGAGCATGGCGTCAGCCAATTAACAGTAATCACAGCTGGCTGCACGACCATGCTCTCCAAGTGCAGTATTCACTGCTGCAGCATTAGTGAAGTGGCTGAAAGCCAACATCTTCAACGGACAATCTTTATACATCTCGAGTTCAATTCCTAACATAATACTGCAGACTTTTTTTTTTTCTTTATAAACTGAAGCACTGCACAGTGGGATTCATGCAGCAGCTGTCAGCACCACCGCTGGACATCAAAACGAATCGGGGAGTGAACTCGTAATAGCCGCCGAGATAAAATGCACAGCGAACAGGACAATGCCATTGCCGTCCCGATCCTCACCTCCCTCTGCATGCGCTGCTGCATCTCCACAAAGGTGCCCGTGCCCAGATTGAGACCCGCCAAGCCTGGGAGACCGCCTGCTCCGGTGCCAAATGGGTTTGGCGGCACACCAGACGGCTGGCCAGTCTGCACCATGGCCCAAACACGCACACATTGCAACAGGCGTACACACTGGCACACTACAGATACAAAAGTATGGTGCTCAAGTCTCCAGACCCTTTCGCCACTTCCAGGCAAAATTCCCACATGGTTGTCAGTTAGGCTGTCATGAGACAAGGCACTAAATATAACAGGCAAGAAAGGGAATGACATGGCTATAAATTTCTTTCAATACAGAACCCCTTGACTGCCAGTTCTTTTGCTTTCTCATACTAAGTGGAGCTGCACAGCAAATATTCCAGTCTAAAATATGCGACTATGCGCAGACAGTCGGGCAATAAAGTTATACATCATATGATGTGTCAAGTACAACCGACAACCACAAAACGACGCAGCGAACAAGGACGACGGAACGCATCACAAGGTGAAGGAACATCTAAACTAGCTCAATTTCCATGCTGGCCTAATTCTCAAGTAGTACAATAAAGATTGTCTTTAGTCCCCATGTTTTCATGTGCTTGGAGTGCCATGGACAGGTGGTTCCCAGTTTGAACATAAAGCTTACATAGAGAGGTTGTTGGCAATTTGTTTTGCTACATAATAAATTGCACTGTGTTACAGACCATAACTATGACCACTTAGCACAAATCAACATAAAAATTAGGGGAGGAGGGGACAAGGTGAGCACTATAATAGGGCCCACTGAAGAAGAAATGTAACTCAATAGTACTTGCTGCTGGGTCAGTTGGTTCATACTCTATTACGGACCGTAAAAACTAAGGCCACTTGTCGCACATCCCCTTATTTTATGTTGATTTGCATTAAGTGGCCATAGTTCCTATGGTCCGTAATACAGCATGAACCGACTAGCCTAGCAACAAGTATTACTGAATAAATGCACTGCCATGACGACGTTTCTTAAAGATAGGAGCCCTCCCACTTGCTGTCCCTCTCACATAAAAAAAGCACACCTGACCACAACTGCAAATACATAATTGTGGTCATTAAAATCTGCGGCAGGTGTGGTTGAATATAGACACAATCATACTAAAGAACAAAACAGGAAACAAGGAACACTAAAGAGCAAAATAGGTTGAGCTGTGTAAATGAATTACCTTTCAGCAAAGAAAAAGGGTCACTTTTACCCAGGATTTTGAACTGAACTCTAACTGAAAACTACACCCAAACAGCAATTTTGGGCATAACTGCGCCGGAATTTGTGAACCCATTATAAATTTTACTTCTCTGAACCGGAACTGAACCAAAATGGAGTGAACTGAACAATGAAATTGGAGTGCACTGAACCTGTACCCAAACCGAACTGGTATTTTTTTTTTAGGTTTGACACCGTTTTTACTATGAGAGAAGCCTGGGTAATCCAGAAAAGACATAACAATACACAATCTGTGATGCCGCCTTAATGTTGCCACAATATAGGGTCTGCTTGGGCCTCATTAAATTTTTATCGCCACAGATGGATGACATTATTTCTGCCAAAAATAGAACTTATCACGCTTCAAGAACTTTGACCTACAATGGTCCAAAAAGTACGCACAAAAAAAAAAGAAAGAAAAAAAAAAAACTGCTTTTTAATCTGTCACCTCTCACTGACGTGCTGCCATTGGGGCTCTGGTATCAAATTTAAAAAAAAATACAACTTTGGCCTTCGTTTAATCAAAATATTACAGTAAAATTAGTGAATCTAGAATTATGACAGCCGAATCTCATTTGCCATTTCGTGTGCCTTTAAGAACATGCCTGCCTTCTTGCTTTTCCTGCAGAAGATGCTGGAGAGTTCTGGTTGAGGGTGCCTTGCATGTGCTACCTTAATGAGTCTTCCTCCCAAAGCATTCTAAGCCTTCTCCTTACAGCTCCTTTTTGCTAAAGTTATGCCACTATGGATGTGTCTTCATTGTCCGGGTCAAGTGTGATGGCAGCAAGACAGTGACACTAGCAAAGTGAATGGCACTTACTGGGCTGGGCTCATCTGGTCTCCTTGCGCCATCTCCCTGAAAGCAAAATATCAATTTAACACTCAAGCACATAGAGAAGCTGAGAAACTGAAAGAACACAGCGGGGACAATGTGAACAGACGCAGCAGATTTCTGATCGCATCTTAAAAGAGGCCAGACAAAAGATAAGCCCATTGCATAGGCAGAATTACATTTCTGCAAGCAGCAAATGCGCCTCCCCTTAGAAAAGCAGAAAGCCACGTGAATATTACAAAAGAGATGTCTATCACACTCCCAATTTAAAAAAAAATAGACACGCATCCTATTTGTACCCTGATACCAAGGTTATATTCTCATCGTGAAGTTGACCCGGAAGGTCTTCACACGAATTTTGCATTTTCAGGACCAACAGCAGTGGCTTCATGTATCTTGCCAAGTAGCCTCAACAAAATGCTGTGGTGGCCATGCTAGTCGAACCTTAGAGACTTCTGAAAGTGCATGCTCCGTACACCAGTTGATGCACGTGCAATAGAGGGAGATACATTTGCTGCTGCAAAGACAACATGGCACCTCATGTTTTCTTACGAAAAGAAATGGTGGTATAGCAAGACTAGTCTCCAGCCGTGAATCAAGTGAATCTTCAACTATGTCACAAAGCTTTGCATATACAGATTTCTTCATGCAATGTTCTAAAAATAAGGACAGCTGGGCGAGTTGGCATGGTAACGTGATGAGACAGCACTAAAGACGAACACAGAGGGAAGAAACAACAGTGCTTTTTAATCGCGGCAAAATCTTTGACAGGAGACTAAGAAAACGCCAATCATAGCAGCAATGCTTGCCATTTAACAAATTCCAGAGTACGAAGCAGCTGAAACAAACAATCGGTATAAGCAGAAAAGAACCTTTACATTCCCTTCACTGTTGTCTTAATCAGCGAGGTAATGCTAGAGGTGCAAAGCATTTAGGAAACTTCTAGGAAAATCGTAAAGGGACAATGTGTTTAACAACAACTCCTACATCTTCTAGCTGGCCTCAAATGCTGATGAAGCAATGAACCACTGTCTCATGCATAGCCTAATCAGTGCTAAAAATCATGAAAATAGCTCATGAAGTGAAAAGCAAACAGTGTCTAGAGAACAGCACTCACCCTAGCCGAGGCAGGAGACCTGATCACAAGATGTACCGTCAAACCGTCTTTTATATCTGGGCAGAGATGCACACATACACCACAGTGGTCAGATACAGTGGCAACAAATCCTTTCGGAAGTGAAGGGAAACGATACGACACATACATAATTTGCCACCTAGTCTAAATACCACCAGGATCGATGGCTGCAATAGGTGATGCCCGAATTCACGCCCCAGTGGTGGCGCCCTCTGGGTAATAAATGCCCATCTCGAAGGCTATGCTTTTGCCAGTTGCATGCAGCAGAAGCGATTGCGAGAGACGGAAACACGTCATCGACGTCAAGCTTTGGACACCACCGAAGCTGCGAAAAACTACCCACACTCTAGTTATCTGAATACTTCTGTTGGCCACAGCCTCATATTATAGTTATGTAGCCCTACCTGCAAACCTGCAAACTTAGACCAGCTCAAGCTGACAAGCAACATACTGTTTTCAGATCACAGTGACTTTTTCAACAACTTTGTTGCTGATTTCTCATGCTTTAGAAACTTGGAAGAATAAACACGTTTGAAGAAGGTACCCCTCTGATGTTCTTTCGCAATCAGTAGAAGTCAAGAGACGGACAAGTGGAACTTCTTTACGGACAGAATTTTTTTTCTTTTTTTAGCTTGACAGAACATCACTTAAATTGTAGAATGAGCTCGAATTCATAAATCATGGAAAACTTGGGAGACTTGGTAGGTATGTACAGTACACTAGCAACAAAGGACTGACAAGTGAGACAGACACAAGCACTTGTGTCTGTTTCTCTACAGCAGTTGAATGTGACAGTTCAGTGAAGGAAACAAGAGCCAGCCATAAGCAAAGCATGTGTCTCTAAATTTCTACAGGTCATGACAACACTGAGCGCGGAACAAGTGAATTAAATTCTGTTCATTTACAGACCAACAAAACCCTGTCGAAAAGCTGAGTGATAATGCCAAAAACAGATTAGTCTTTTGCTATGAATAATGCCAACTTCCAGAGTATGAATAATTCTTTAATCACTCTCGTACATGAAGGAGTCAGATGGCATGTTTTATTTTTCATACATTCAAGATGGCCTGGCTGTTCGGTAAACCCAGCAAAAAAGATTTTTAACAAAATTGAGTTCTGTTCACTGCTACATGGTACAAATATAGGACTCGGATAAAACTTGATGAGAAGGTGAGAGGCCACATTGAAAAGTTCAATTTTCTCACACGATTGTTTTTTGTTTTTTTACGTTTTATGTATGCCCAAACATTGAGAAACATGTTTCAAAAGAAATTATCTTCCTATCATGATTAGTTTGGGAGTTACAGCGAGTTTTCCAAACCCATACCTTCGTATTGCGAAACCGAAACCACATTGCATTGGTTCCAAAAATCAGTCCTATTTTTTAAATACAAATATTATTCAAAATATTTTTTCATTTTATGTTGTGAATGAGCAGCCACACGAACAAAACGAGAGACTGGTGCATCTCATGGGGGCCCCGGCTATGAACCTGGTGCATTTTAGGCCTCTATGTGTTGTTTTTGACATCTTTCACGTGGTTTAAAACATTTGTTTACGTTTTTCTCAAAATAAGGTTTTGCTCCACCTCATGTTACGCCAGCTTTGATAACATTTTTCTCAATGACTTTTTTGAAATGAAAATTTTCGCACTCATTCCTCCCATAGAGATGTGTGCAACGAACTAGGACAAAAGAAATTGATGCAATATTTTGGAATTTACAGCTCATTTTGCAAATAAATTTGGTCCAAATGGGCTATCTTTTTTGCTTTGCTTAATTTTTTCAAAACATTAATTCCTCAATATTTATCACATTACATTTATCCTAGTTGAAGTTTATTTCAGCACAGTGTTGCATTGTTTACATTCTTTTTTTACACTCATACATGAAACAAAGATACAATGTGTGGTGTAGAACGCGGCAAGAAAGCTGCAATTAAACGCAGCTTGACTGGCCCCACGTCCCAGCAATACAAGGCAGAAAAATGACAGCATTCGTTAAGTCATGTAAATAAGTAAATATGCTCATAAATACATAGTTAAATTCGCACAGTAAGGAATATAGTTACATACAAAAAAGAAAATGCAGGAGGATTTGCACTTGTCGAAAAAATTGCAAAAAAATCTAAAAAATGCGGCATTTCATGCCGCATGTTTTGCAACAAGAAAACGCAACAAGAAATACACCATGTCAGTCAAAAAAGATTGGACATATCCTGTCGCAAAAAAAAGGTGCAATCGCTCTAACGAAAAATTGAATTTATTAAGTATGTGTGGGAGTGAATGTTTCAGCATTTGAAGGCAATAGTTTGTTCGGCATCGAGGAACCTTCCAATAATCGCTCTGTCTAGTAGGTCGAGACGAGGTGCTGCGCTCTAAGCATGCTATGGAGGTAAGATTTTTATTTCCTTCGTTAATTTCAGTTTTCAAAGACACTAATAAACAATATTCATACATGTTATCTAACCTTAACACTTTGAATTTATTGAATAAAGATGAGGTATGTGCATTATATTCGGCATTTGCAATACAAAGTAATGCATTTTTTTGAAGTGCGAGTAATTTTTGCTTAGATTGCAGGTGCCAGTGCCCCCCACCAAAAGACCATAGAGTAGCTGCGAACAAAAAAAAGCGTGTTATAGATCAATAACATCTGAGTAGTCGGTACAAATGACTGACACCTCTTAAGCATGCCTAGTGCGTTACTTGGCTCGTTTGTTACCATTTCACTATGGGAATCCCATAACATACGCTCATGAAAAACAATTCCCAAGGCTTTAGCTGTTGAAGAAAAATCAATCACAGAATCATTCAGGTATAGCTTTGAAGTAGCTGTGTACGTTGTTCCCTTTGAGCGAAACAGAACGGCTTTGGTTCTTAAACAGTTGATTTGTAGAGAGTTTACGGTCGACCATGCATACAAGTCATCTAGTGTCGCATTTGCTGCTAAAATAAGGCCATTAACGGCCACACCTGTAAAAAACAAGGAAGTGTCATCCGCATATATGACATATTGGATGGTCTTGTCTATGTTATTAATGTTGTTGACATAAGTAATAAAAATTAGCGGCCCCAGTATACAACCTTGAGGTACATCTTAAGTTTTTACAAGGATGATTGTTCTGCGTTTATGCTTACATACTGTAGCCTATTGCTCAAAACTGGAAATTAGATTCAGTGCAGTGCCTCGAATGCCGCAATAGAGTAACTTTTGTAAAATGGTATTGTGATTTATCCGGTCAAAGGCTTTAGAGAAGTCAACAAATAAATATACATAGTGTAAGTTTCTTGTCCTCAATATTGCCTAATATAATTTCATTTTGCCATAGCAATGCTACCTCGGTCGACAGCCCTGACCTAAAACTGCACTGAGCCGACGCAATTACCGAGTGTTTTGTAAAGAAGTTCGACAATCTTATAAATATGTTTTCTATGGGCTTTGAAAACAATGGTAGAACAAATATCAGCCTACAGTTTTTCAAATCATTTTTGTCTCCTCCCTTAAACATTTGCATGCTTCATACATTGTGGGAAAATACCTGTGCCTAAAATTAGGTAAACCGCCGAAACTTGTGCGGACATGTAATGTAGTGCAGTAGTGTCACTGACGATGTCTACTAATAAAGTAAGGTGATTATTAAATTTCTCAGCCAATATTTGCGCCTGTATGTTCGATCGCCTTCAGTTATATCTCTTCTACACTAAAATTAGCTTTATGTAATGCGGTTCATTGCTTAGTTTCAACACATAGCTACATAAATGCAAAAGCTTTCACAATTCATTAGTTACTTATCATTCTTGGCACGATAGCACTTTTAACATATTTTATGACAAGAATTACCTGCCAAAAATAAGATGAACAATTTTTTTTCAGTTTAAATAAGTTCAGTAAGTTAAATAAGATACGCTTATTCATCATAAAAAGTTATTTATTTAATAACTGTGTGTGTGTGGCCTCAACGGCATCTCATCTCAGATTATCACCACACAACCATGATAATGCGTCGTTACCTTGACATATACAGGGTGCCCCAGCTATCACGCAGCATGATTTAAAAAAAGAGGAACAGTGTTACGCGAAGCAAACCTAGTGCGTATTGTTTCTAGTACAGTGGAGTAGCCGCCAGTAATTTTTTCGTTACTGAGATTTAATTAGGTAATTATAATTAATTATCTAACTCGAGAAGCACTGTCCTAATTATCAAAGAGTCAATGAGAAAATTGTAGAGCACAATGAAAAACTACCCGATACAGCTTTCTGTTGCTCAATACGTGCTACATAAAAGTCTTTTTCCGAGCGTGAAAGAAGCCCCCGAATACACGCAAAGTGCCTCGAGCGGCCAGTCGCGCGGCAATTCTGCGTGTATTTGCGGGCTTCTTTCATGCTTAGAAAAATACATTTATGTGTTTTAACTTAACATGTGAACTTAATTCATGAAATCTCGCATGCATGACACCAAAGGGGAAGAGAGGAGGGGATCAGCGCACACTTTTTTTTTAACTGTGCCCTGAGCACACGTCCTTTCAGGGATACATACACAGTAGTTTATTAAGGATTATTTACCTTTAGATATGTCACGCAAGCAGCAACAAACTTGGCACAGCAAATACTGACAGGACTGTTTTTAAATCCCACTGACTTCTCCAGCAACTCTGGTTTCACAGACTTCATGAACTTGTCTGCATAAGCTTTCTTTCACCATAACAAGACTTCTAACAGAAGGTTCAGGAACCGACGGGTAAAACTTACTTTCGATAAAGCTTGATGCAACATTTGTAAAATTGTAAACCAAGCCCGAATACGTAAACTTTACGGAAGATTCGGGGGAGTTGGCCAGGTATGAACAAGCCACAATTCAAGGGAAGGCAGTGGGAAATTACTCACTGTGCGTGGAGACGGCTTCATTGTCCTTAAGAATTTTCCCAGCAAATATGAGGCAAAGCTGCTCCAGGGGGGCATTAAATTCCTTCGAAACCTGCTCCTTCAGCTGCGGTAACAAAGGGGTGAAAAAGAATGCTACAGAAAAGCTGCACAATCCTCCTCGTTTCACATATCAGTGGTACACACTCTGAGCAACTGCTTACAAGCAGCAAGGAAGTAGCAAGAATGAAGTCAAGGTTTGCCGATGTTGAAAACCAGATAACCACTTCATGCGTCAGCTACCGTGTCTTAGAATAAGCCCACCTGAAAACAAAGCAGTGATGAACGACAGGCACCAGACAGGCACCATACTGGAACAACTATATTACCGCAGGTATGTCCCAGTGGGGACGAGGTTGAAGTAGCACGGGATTTTAGGTTGAGCGTGAAGATGAAGAAAACGTTGTTGGTATTCTTGCCAATTGACAAGGTGTGTCTTGGTGCTGCTCCGCGTCCTCGTCCATCCCACGTCATTACACTGGTGGAGGTGCTGGGTTTACTTCATCCTTCATGCTTGGCACCCCTTCTCAGAACCGACGATCAAGCCCAGAATCGCCATCGCACATCGAAACAGCGGTCCACCAATTCAGTCACTGCCTGCTAGGCCTAGCGCCCGAGTCCAGTCCCCTGCAAGAAACCTCGACAAATCGTTTGCCTTCTGCAACTACCATGGCCACCGCGGCTCCATCGCAAGTAACACTGCAAAATCCTCGATTCCGGAGAGCTTTCAAGAGATTCCGGAGAGCTTTCATAGAGATCCCTTTGAAGACGTCTAAGATTGGCTAGACCAGTTTGAGCGTGTCGCCAAGTACAACCATAAGACCAGTTCAGAGGACAAACTCTCGAGTGTTTATTTCTATACGACGGACAATGCTCGTACGTGGTACGTCAACCGGGAGAGGAGCTTTGCCACTTGGGACGACTTCCGCATGTGTCTGCTGGATACCTTTACAAGCATCGACAGGAGGGAAAATGTGCAGCATCTCCTTGAAATCTGCATTCAAAAAAGCAATGAGAGCGTTGCTATGTTCTCAGAAGACATGGCCCGTCTTTTCCGCAGGGCAGACCCCAACATGCCAGAGGAAAAAAAGCTGCGCTATCTCTTGCGGGGAGTGAAACAGCAACTGTTTGCCAGTCTTAAGAGAAATCCGCCGACTACAGTGAGTTCACAAATGAGGCTACCGCCATTGAACTACAGCAACGATACCGCCAGAATGACATGAATAACTCAGTGGTGAACACTTCCGTACTGGCTGCGAGTAACAACAAGCCTCTGCATGAAGTTATCCGAGAGGCTGTGCGAGAAGAGCTTCAGCAGCTCGGAATTGTTATTGCACCTATGGAACCGGCGCCAGCGTTATCGTTTGTAGCTGATGTGGTTCGGGAAGAAGTCCCCAAGCTTTTTCATCGCCCGACTGTGGTAACGCGCCGCAGCGCCTTACTTATGCGGAGGCTGTTCGCAGTCCAGTCTACGCAGTTGACACCCACAACTCGACCATCACCTACGCTACAAACAGAGTCGATATCGTCATCCCCGTTGACTCTGCCGACCCCGCCGATCAGGCCAGCACAAACAATGCCGTATCTTCAACATGCGCACGCCAATCCTTGGCTCCATGGACAGTTATTGCCGAACTATCAGCGTCGGAAAACCGATTTGTGGCGCACCGTCGACCGCCGACCAGTGTGCTACCATTGTGGTGAAGCTGGACACGTCTATCGAGTTTACCACAAATGGAACAACTATCGCGCTGCCCAATACAAAAGCTTTTCTGCTAACTAGGCCTATTCTCCGTATGACAGTCGACGCGCCTACAACGACGCTCCTGTGAACGTTCTTCTCCAGCTTCTGCGTGCTACAATTCACCGACCCGTCACAATTTTGCCGACGTGACTAGGGGCAGGTCCCCTAGCCCGCGACAGGGAATTAGGCCTAAACGCAGCGACCTCCGGGGGTGAAGTTGCCAGTACTCAAAGTTCTCCAGATCCCCCATTATCGACGAACGATGATGCAAAGACTCCGACAACGAAGAAGAGGGCAAATGCAACGACGAATACGATGGATATAACTACGAAAGATGTAACTGACATCGTCAGCTGCCAACCTGATCGTTCGCACTG
Organism: Dermacentor silvarum; assembly: GCF_013339745.2. NCBI lineage: Eukaryota > Metazoa > Arthropoda > Arachnida > Ixodida > Ixodidae > Dermacentor > Dermacentor silvarum. Next base: position 169,965,693 of record NC_051156.1, on the reverse strand, counting down.
ACGACCACCTAGTAGCCGCTTTAGTTGACACTGGCTCCCATTTTTTAATCATAAGCTTACAGCTCACCGCCAAACTAAGAAAGGTAAAGACGCCATGGCACGGGCCCAACATAAGAACCGCCGGAGGTCAATTGATGACACCTGTCGGGAAATGCACGGCCTGACTCTTAATCGCCAGTTCAGCCTTCGTCGGCTCCCTCGTCATTCTATCTGAGTGCTGTAAAGAACTTATATTGGGGATGGATTTCCTGTGCGAGTACGGCGCCGTGATTAACATCTGCGACAGAAGCGTCATGTTTGCCACGAACTCGGATAATGTCACCCATGAGGAGCACCCACAACCACGCTTACGTATTGCTTCAGACGATGTCATACTTTTGCCGCGGAGTTGCTCTCTCATACCCGTGCACTGTGACAGGCTGCAGAATGGGACTAGAGTCGCTGAACACATCAATGCACTAGCACTGAATTGCAGCATCTCCATTGCCAGAGCCCTTATCTATGTAATCGACAGAAGCGCCAAACTCTTGTTGACTAATTTTAGTAAGGAGCATCGACACATCATTAGAGGCACTGCCGTCGCTTATTTGGACAAAGTAACAAATAGAAGTAACAAAAAAGAAGCGCAGGAGGCGGCCTCTACAATCCCCACAGCTGCGCCTATTGTAGACATTAGTCCGACATTAACTGCCATTGAGCGAGACCGTCTTCTTGAGCTCTCGCAGTGCCAGGGATGTTTCTCATCTGCGTCAAGAGTTGGTCAACCGCCACTTACCAAACACCACATCATTACTGATGTCAACGCCCGACCCATTCGACAAAACCCTTATCGTGTGGCTCCAAAGGAACGTGAGGCAATACAAAAACAAGTGAAGACGATGCTGGAAGATGGCGTCATTCGATCATCTAATAGTCCTTGGGCATCACCTGTAGCTTTAGTTAAAAAGGACGGTAGCCTGCGCTTCTGCGTCGACTATTGGAAGCTCCATCAGGTCACAAAGAAGGACGTTTACCCACTGCCACGTATTGACGATTCCTTGGACAGATAGCGAAATGCATGCTATTTTTGATCAATGGAGCGGTTATTGATAGATCAAAGTCGATGAGAGAGACCGTGAGAAAACAGTCTTTGTGACGCCTGACGGACTTTATAAATTCAGGTTCTTCCGTTCGGTTTGTGTTCAGCGCCAGCAACACTTCAGCGTCTAATGGACACTGTGCTCTTTGGACTCAAATGGCAAACATGCCTGGTGTACCTGGATGACGTGATTGTCTTTTCCGCAACATTCTACGAACACTTACGAAGGCTGAAAACTGTTTTTGAAGCAATACGCTCTGCCGGTCTCACGTTGAAGCCTGAAAAGTGCCATTTTGGTTTTCAAGAGCTCCAGTTCCTCGGTCACGTCGCCAGTAACCAAGGAGTCCGACCTGATCCGGATCAAATTGCTGTCAACGCTAATTTCCCGACCCCATCAGACAAAAAGGCCGTGCGATGTTTTCTGGGACTCTGTATATTACCGACGATTTATCACAAATTTCTCACGCATCGCATGGCCGTTAACACAGCTCACCGGAGAAGATGTCCCTTTCACTTGGGGCGAAGACCAGCAGCGCGCATTTCACCAACTCCGGCAACGCGTGCTCCTGTGCTAGCACACTTCGATGAAGACGCCCCGATGATATTGCATACAGATGCTAGTAATATCGGTCTAGGGGCGGTGGTCGTACAATGGCAGAATGACAGTGAAAAGGTGATTGCTTACGCCAGCAGCACACTGTCCAGGGGAGGCTAACTACTCCACCACTGAAAAAGAATGCCTCGCAACGGTATGGGCAGTTCTGAAATTTCATCCATGTCTGTACCGTCGGTCTTTCAACATTATTTGCAATCGCCATTCGCCTACTGGCTTATTAATTTATGAAAGATCCTTCCGGCCGGCTTGCACGCTGGAGTCTTCGACTTCAAGAGTTCGACTTTACTGCCGCATACAAGTCGGGAAAATGGCACGCAGACGCTGACTGCCTTTCTGGGACTCGTGGACACTGCCGATTATTTCACGCCAGCAACGGGATGACATTGAATTGCTGCCGCTGATTTATTACCTGGAAGGACGAACCTACAGCGTGCCGAGGCTATTTGCAAGAGGGCTAGCGTCGTACTGCTTTCGCCGCAACGTACTCTACAAAAAGAACTTTGCACCTAGCGGCAGCAACTATTTACTCGTTGTTCCCTCATCGCTTCGACGTGAAATCTTACATGCCTGCCACAACGAGCCGACTGCTGGGCACTTGGGCTACACCCGCACAATGGCATGGATTCGGCAGAATTACTACTGGCTGAGACTTGCTACGGTCGTTAAACATTACGTACAGACTTGTCTGGTTTGCCAGCGTCGCAAACCACCGCCCATCAAGCCAGCCACCGGCCTACTGCACCCTGTTCAAGTGCCTGCCACAGCATTTGCACCAGTAGGGATGGATTTTCTCGGTCCCTTCCCAACGTAGCCACGGATTATCTGACTAGATATGTCGAGACAGGTGCTCTGCGACGAGGAACAATTTTTTCCTGAATACATCGTTCTAAGGCATGGCGCTCCCACAGTAGTAGTCAAGGACAGAGAGAGGTACTGCGTTCAAGGCCAAGTTTTTGGACATCATTCTATGTTTAAGTGGCACCATCCACAGGAAGACAATGGCCTATCACCCTCAAACAAACGGGCTGACGGAACGTCTCAGCAGGACACTGGCTGACATGATAGGCATGTACGTAGATGTAGAGCACAAGAACGGGGACGAGGTTTTACCTTATGCCACCTTCGTGTACAATACGGCTCGTCAAGAGACCACTCGCAAGACACCCTTCAGTCTCGTATACGGCCGTGAGATTACGACAACATTAGACGCAATGTTCCCTCATGAATTTGATGACAATGAGACGGGTGCTGAAGAGATCACACAACGAGCAGAAGCAGCTAGGCAGCTTGCGCATTTGCGAATCCAAGAGCAACAGGACTGTGACGCCAAGCGCTACAATCTTCGGCACAGACCCGTAACATACAACATCAGCGACAAAGTGTGGGTCTGGACTCCTATTCGTCGGCATGGGCTCTCTGAAAAGCTCCTGTGCAGATACTTCGGGCCCTACACAGTTCTCCGACGCATCAATGACGTCAACTACGAAGTCGTTCCCGACGGCTCTCACTGTTTAAAGCGCCGACGGCATTTATCCGAGATCGTTCACGTGCTTCGTATGAAGCCCTACTATGAAGACTGACAAGAGTGCGCAGTATTTTTTTTTTTTTTTTGCTGTTTTCCAAGCCTCTATCATCGGGACAATGATTTTGTTTCTACGGGGGGATCCGATGGGGAGCCAATATTGCCGCGGGTATGTGCCAGTGGGGACGAGGTTGAAGTAGTGCGGGATTTTAGGTTGGAGCGTGAAGACAAAGAAAACGTTGGTATTCTTGCCGATTGACAAGGTGTATTTCTTGGTGCTGCTTCGCGTCCTCGTCGATCCCACGTCGTTACAATGTGATGTAAGAATTCTCTTCCTTTATATGTATTCATTATCGCCCATCTCAGCAAGGGGCCGATACCAACAATGGCAATGACTTGGCATCATGCCAGCCAATGACGAAGGGGGAAAAAAGAATGGGAAATAAAAAGAATCCTTACATATTAAATCCACAGTACAGCATTATAAGTGTACCAAGATTTGTCCGTCACAATCTAAAGGGATGGTTAACCACATTTACAATCAAAGGTTGTGGTTCCTACCCCCCAATCCCCCCTGGCAGGCACTTTTTTACATAGGCGATTTTTAACAGGCATTTTTTTACATAGCTGTGTGTTTATATTTCCTCACCATGTACATGCACAGGCTTCCCTCACTAATTAGCCACTGCCAGCTCGCCTGGTCAGTACACTTAAAAATGTACACCCTATATAAAAAGTTAAGTTCTTTGGCGATGGACAGATGGACGTTACTTTTTTTATATGGTATGTAATGACATGCTGATTTTTCCATGATATGTACTATTGGCCAGACATTTATGGTTTCATTTATGTTCAGATGTACGTAGAATGCAGCCTTTTGGGGTGTCAATGCAGAACAACACTGAACAGGCAACAAATGTGGAACACAGCTTTAAAAGGAATGTCAGAAACCCAACGCTCCAGAACATAGATTTTTTTTTTTTTCACTTTATAAAACATTGCTAAAAAAAAAAACATTTTTTTTTTTTAACCATGTGTGGCTTGGCATTCATTCCTTTAATGTAGTACACAACAGAGTAAATAGCTCCGAGATAAAACAAGCTTTAAAGAAAGAACCATTTTGTATAAGCACTACACAATCATTTCTAGTTATGAGATGTAACACTTCGCAGCAATGTCTCAAAGCTCAAAATAAACTGGAACAGGCGAGGGAAAGTAATGGAAGGAGAACCCCTCGAGTGCTATCATCACAGGACACACTATGGCCGGCAATGTGAGGACTGCTCGTAATAAAGGGCACTTTACACTGTGACCGCATGACGGAAATAGCGGCGGGTGCCAAAATAGCGGTACGAGATAGATAAGAACAAAATACAACCGACTTCACACATTGTGCAGTGACATGCACAATTTGTGGAAAGGTCTGCATCAGTGCAAATACAGACATAATTACTGCGACGACACTGCTGACAAGTAAACCATTCGGTTGTGTATTGACCCTTTTCGCGGCGATCCCGTGGGCGCTGCCATATTTGATCACGTGGTGACGCGTCCATTGCTTGCCTCAACTGCCTCCGTTGCCTCCTTGTTGACAATGGAAGTGTATGACGCCGGCGCGGCTTAGAAAACATCTGTTTTCGGAGATATCGTAGACGGTGACTAGGTGGACGACACGAAGCTTTGATCACAGCTTCAGAGAAGATCCAAAAGCGCTTTCGGAGCTGATTAAGCTATGTCCAAACGGCGCAAGCAGTGCTTCTTCTAAAAGCGGGGCTAAATATGTATTTCGAGCTTTCCGATTATGAATTCAGTCAGGATTAGTGTGTTTTGCTCTTTGTTCTTTATTCGACAAATATTTTGAAGCAGTGGCTTGTCAGTTTCTGGCTCAGTGAAGTTCCTCGGTGCGGCCACTATATGATTACTTTCTGCCTAATCGCTCGCGAGTGTGCTCAGTTCCGATAGATTTGTTCTTGCTGCGCACAAGGCTTGAAACATAGCTGTTTTGTACATTGTAATACCTTGTAGCAAATAGTAACTTGCTTACTCTTGTGGACCGTCACAAAACATTCAGCTTCGACCATTCGTGCGCCATAGGTGTAGTCCGTCATTTATTGTGCGTATACAGTTCGCATATATTGAAGTGTGCGCCCATTCACTTATTACTGATACGTCGGCGATAGAGTTGGCGTAAGTTTTAATGCCATTTGGGACAGATGTGTATAGATAACGTGCGCGAAACTTACTATGACAGGAAGCGGCGCTACACCCGTTGTCATTGTTTAACGAGTGGTACTCACTCTTGTCGACGTTCTGGGGATGAAGCCCTTTCCTTGAAGGTTAGCGATACAAGGCTGGCGGATAAGCAAATTTCTGTATCCTCAAGGAAAGCCGTACATCGCGAAGTGCCGGTAACACGTTCGAACCCGCAAGCTGCAGCGGTCCGTGAACTTGGCCACACAGATTCATTCTATTCCTTCGCATGCCAGCCGCTATTTTTGCAGCCAACTACTACACACGTCTTCAATCCACACGATTCAATCTAGCATGATTGGAGCACAGTGTGTTAGCGAAAACTCAGTTGCATTTCCGACAGCTGATCGCACTGAAGCAAGGTAGAAGCGGGAATGGTTTCGTATTCGTGCGCGGTCGCTGAGGAGAGGTATGGCGCGCCGCCGTGAGCGCCATCTCGTTTCTCTAAAACAAACTGCTCCGCGAAAAGGGTCAATACAATTCAGAATAACAATAGCTGCTGTCTGACTATGCGAAAGAAAAAAAAAAATGTGTGCCGACATAACGCGACGTGTCCGATCGAAAGCTCAGTACCTTCACCGGAACACAAGTTCACTCGTGTACCACAAGCGGATGTTCACTTTCCACTTTCTGACGTTCCAATAAACAGCAGTAAAAAAAAAAAAAAAAAAAAAAATCAGTTTACACTGTTTCACGAGCATAGCAGAAACAAGAGAATGGAGAACAAATTGAAAAACGGTTAATCGAGTTACGTATTTCAAGGCAATCAACGTTGTTACCGACAGCGCTCGCGCGCTGCGCGCGGAGTCGGAAATGGAACAACACAATTTCGGCGACCCGTGAGAAAGTAGAGAAAAGGACGGCACTTAGCAATCGCCACACATTTTTTCCTCTTGCCGCTTCCTTCAGACGTAAGCATGTCCCCACCACAACTCCCTCGCCCGCTTAGCCGCAGCGTCCTTCGGTGAGATTCCAGAAACGCCGAGCAGGAAACTGGCGATTACAATCGGATCCTGGCTGCGCGATGGCACCAGAGCCTGGGACCAGTCGAACGGCGACTGAACCCCGCGGCTCGGAGCCTGCCAGCACCGAGCGGGACATATCGCGTCTCTACGTCCAACAACTGTCAGAATCAGTGCCGAGCGGTTTTCCGCTAAGAGCGGTGGAGGGGGTGAAGCCCCCCCCCCCCCCTCCGATTTTCTCGTAGTCGCGCAACCCCCGGGAACGCTCTATCTAGCGCCTCCAAAAAAGCGCTCCTCACGGAAACGCGACGGCACAAACATTCGCGGCCTCGGCGTAGAGCTACTGCGGAGTTGTTGAACCGAGCTTTACGTTCAAACAACTATTTCCTTGCAGCTCTGTTCGAAAACCTAGGCCTATCAGTAACGCACAGTCTATAGGTGACGTAGACTAGCTGCTCCGTGTTTAGCGGCACTCGTAAGAGTTCAAACACTGCGACTGCGTGGAGCTGGGCGTTCAACATACCTCTTTGACTGAAGCCGACTCATCAACCTTCACTACTTTTTTCTCCTTCGCTGTTTTCACCACCAAGCTGATCTGCTTCGGCGACTCCTCGTCAGCCATGATGACACTCGTGCCTCCAATGTGTTCAGCTTCCGGTTTCAGGTCGTTCGCGGACTGTGGCGCTGCGAAAGAACTCTCAGCTACAAAAGGCAACGCACCTCGTTACTTACACGTATAAATTTTTTAGAGTTAAAATTAAATAAATTATTATTTGCTTGTTTTTGGCTATCTTACTTGACATTTATTGTTCTGACGCAGAGTTATGTCGCTGTCTGAACACGAGACGGCGCTGGCATCGCACCGGCGCTTGGCAAGATCGACGTGTGTGCTGTGCCACTGGTTATGCCTATGGTGTGTGTGCTACAATCTTATTCTGTGGTTACAGTGCGATTAATTTGTCTTGCGTTCGTTTTACCTGCGCTGTCACTTACTGAAAGTGACACCTTGACGTACCGTACGGCCTTTTAAGAGGCATGTAAGTGTCACCAAGTGTTCTTAAGCAGCCAGCACGCGCCGCGATCGCTTTGTTTCCCGTGCCACTCTCGGTTCCGTGCGTTCCATGCTCGTGCGGACAATTCGTCTCTCGACATGTCCCGTGCAGTCGCACGCGTCGACAGCCGAGGCACTCTTCGTAGGTGAGAGCCCCGTTGCTATTTAGCTATCTTATTTAATGAGGTAGAGAGACTATCGGTGGTGTGGCGACGCCGATGAAGCGGCCGAGGAGTCCATGTTTTGCCGCCCAGCGGAGGTTCAAAGGACTGCGTCGTCTGCACACGGCGGCGACGACAGCGCCGCTTTCGCGGCGCAAGCGCTCGCTTGACTGCGGGCTCGATCGAACGCCGGGTTCGCCGCCAGTAAAGAGACCGCGGTTCGAGGGCGGTGTCGACGACAGCCATGCCTTCCTCTGGGAAATCCAGGAGACACCGAAAGAACCGACCTTCGGTAAGGTAGGCTTCACCTCCTTGCACGGCTATCGCAGCATATTCCAGAACACTGCTGCTGTTTTGTTTTGTCCGTACGAGCCACGTACAAGAGGAAGTTACGTTTGTTGTCTATGTTCCCCTCCTATCGCCAATCTGACTGCGCGCAGCTTGTTGTTGCCTCGCGGCAGTGTATGGGTTGATCTATCTGATGAGTGATTATTCTTTCAGGCATTGCGTTTGCAGAATTGAAAGAGGGAAAACGAAATGGTAACTCGCACAAATTCGCGCGGGCTCCAAGGAAAGTATAATAGGGGTTGACAAGAGAGGCGCGATGCGGACAAAATAAGCTCCTCTGCGGAGGCGCATCGGATGTTATGCGTCGTAAGCGACGGAGACCGGTCGATATGTAAGCGGCCGAAGCGAGAGCTGTGACTAAGCGCGTTTGTGACTGTCTCCTAGCCATTTATGAGTGGAAACATCTCGATGTGACGTTCAGATGGCTAAAGAGCGGTCTTGGAGCTGTCGTTTTCAGCTGTTGTCAAGACCGTTATGTGATTTACTTGTAGAGTAACGCGAAATGAGTCTGCGGAGCTGACATGATGTCCCGTTGCGTAACCGCTGCTCCCTCTAGCTGTTGAAGGGCGGCGATTCATTTTTAGCGCGTGTTGTCGATCGATCTAGCTGGAATTACTTTTTAATCGTAATCTAAAAGGAGGAACTCAGTAGCTATTTGCTCCAATTTTCCAACTTAACTAACCGGCAAAGCGGACGTCGTGAGTGTGTGTGTTTTTTAATTATTTTTTAAAGGCTATCATTAGCGTTTCTGAACTGTGTGCGTGCCAGAAATTTGCCTCCCGTCTCTCTCCTAAGCTCGAGTTGCCGGGCTTTGCTTCTGAGGGACTCTCTCACGATTAACAAACTCGCATTCGGTATCTTTCAGTGTGTTGTATCTCCCTCTCTCTTCGAGCCCTTGGAGGTGTGTTCTTGTGGCCTATTAATGATGTGTGCCTGCATTCTTTGATGACTGAAACCTGTCGCCTTATCATTGTCTTTTGTTTTTGGTAGGCAGGGAGTGGCGGAGTCATTTAAACTCAGACATTTAAAAAATAATAATAAAAAAAAGCTTCTGAGTAATGTTTTGGCGCGAAATTGATACCTTGCCCCTTCATTTTCCATCAGCAATAATCGACCTCTACCCACCGTATGAAATATTGAATTCTGAAAGGGCGCTTCGCCAGTCTTGATTGGCGTTGTCACCCGGTTGCACGCTATTACAAACTCACGGAGAACGCACAGGTAAGGATAGGGGACCGTCGGTTGTCGAAGGTAGGCCAGGTGGCCGAGTCCGAGCGCAAAACAGACGTAACGCAGTGCCGTAGGACATAGAGTTTCATATTACTATATGTTTTTTTATTTAGAAACTCTATGCCGTAGGAGGAACACAATACGCGTGCTGACTAGGTTGGTTACCGCACATCCTGTGTGCTAGTCGGCACGCAGGGCCACGCGCACGCGCTGTGCATTTATCCGGCTCCGTCTACTTTGCGCTCTGCTTCCACAGTGAGGTGTGTCAGCTTGCATATTTATGAAGAACGCAGAACCGCTACATCGTCTCAGTAGCTATGACGTTCCATTGCTCGGCACAAGGTCGCTCGTTCAATTGACGGGTCGCATTCAGTTAGGAGTGGTATGAATTATAATAAAGGATTCGAAGGCACCTAAGCGCTTCATATGAGTTGCCTAATGCACTTCTAATGCCCAAGCATTTGATGTCCATTTGAACGCCGCTGCAGTGGTCCTTCGAGTTATCCTCGTGAGACCCGAACACAAATGTGTGATATAATCGCTTTTCAAAGTGGTTTTTGTTTCTACTCTTGTAAACTCGAAAACCAATTCTCGAAATACAAATACCACGGTTAGATTGCTAAAAGACTGCGTCTCCGTGTACGTGAACATCTCCATGTTTGCTATGGTAAAAGCGGCATTTCATTGCTTAAACGCCGAGATGAATACGGGACTACGTGTTGTACATTGCCATGTTGCTGGCGCGTCCGGTATTTTCACGCAATCTCGGTGATTTCGAAAGACACATCAAGCTTGCTTTCGGCCGTCTGGGACGACACTAGATCAGTTAAGTGTCAAATTCCTCGATAGCGGATGACAAGAATATGAGTAAACCACTTCGTTACAGTTACACGTGCATAGAACTTTATACCCAGAATGAACATTTGACGTAATCACTTGCGAGTGAATTTATAAAAAAAATCTAGGAAGGCAATATGCGATGTATTGTACAAGGGGTCCTAAGAGTGTATAAACTCCACGCGGGCAAGCGAGTGCGTTGAGACGCTTGGCGCGTTTTCATTTGGCCTTACCGAGGTCACTGAGCAAGAATAATCTTCCGCGAAATCTCTGGAACTAGTTCAATAAATGTTTTTCACCACCACCATCCTCGGTGACCGAGGTGCAGTTAGAACGCAGGCGAGAGCTTGCGTGGACAAGGAACGCGCGGATGGCACAGGCTTTCGAGGATGAAGTGGCGCCGCGCGGTTGCACTTTCCTGCCGCGCAACCAACACGTTCTAGGTGGTGTTGGCGCTACTGAACAAGCAGGTGGTCCCTTTGGCCCGCTCTTCTACGTCGAGGCGTAGCAGCCAATCAATGGGAATTCCGTCGAGGCACGCTCGTGACGTGGCTTCGCATCCAATTCGGGAATTTAGGTGCCACTTCGCTGCTACAGACGCCGGTTTTTTTTTTCGCCTTGAGCTATTTGACGCTTTCGCGTCAATAATAAACATTAATGTTTGGCAGTTTCTCCCGAGTGTGAATCATTGAAAGCGATATCGAGGCTTGTCAGAACGCTGGCGTGATGAACAGCGTCGCCTGTAGCGTTGTAGGCGTCGCACGTCCATGGTGCACGAGATGAGACGGACGGCTTTAGTCAGCGCCAAGAGGAAGTACTATAGGTGAATTTATTGGCCTGGCGGCTACCGTCCGCTCCGCTCACACCGTGGCTCAGACACGGGTTTTCACTATAGAGTCACTCGAAAAATATTTCCCAGTAACTCTGGTATGCACCGCAGTATACGCACGTGACGGTTCGTCGACTTTGGCTTCGTCGTTGCAGCCAAACGCACTGCGCGTCTCTGGAGAGCCCTCCATGCGTGGAGGGAGGGAGTGGCGCGACAGTGCGAACGCGCCTTCGTAGAACTGCTAGCGCAGTACTAATAAAGGATCATGTACTGTGTCGTGGGTGCACGTATATGAACCCCAGGTGGTCTCTATGTATAGGCAGCTTTGAGGCGGTGAATCCCACAATTTTAATCCTGATGCGGAAGCGTCAAATGGCCCACTGAGCGAAAACGTAGGTGTCTGTCGTTTGTAGCAGCGAAACGACCGGTAAATTGCCACTGACTGCGACGTCACGAGCGCGCCTCAACGGAGCAGAACGACACCACTATGTCTAGGTGGTGTTGAGCAGAGCGGGTGAAATGGTACACCTGCTGCTCCCATAGCGCGCCAGGTGTTGCGTGGGGGGAGAAGACATCGCCGAGACGCCAACGTCACCCTAGCTCTCGCTGTCGGAAGGCTGTGGCACGGCCGCTGGATAAAAAAACTTGTCGCAGTTTCACCCGAAAGGCGAAGCACCAATTGCGATAGCAAATTAGTAGAGAGCTATACGGAGTAAGGATAGTAGTTTTATCAGCTGTATAAACTTGGACATGCAGCAGCACCAGCAACGCGCAGAACTGTAGTCGACGCCGTCGGCGTTTTGCCCGCGTTCGCATCGTACGCGCACGGCGCTTTTATATAAATACGTATTTGGTGCCGCAGCTAAACGTCGCCTCGCCTCCCTCGCTTCCTGCCGTCCACCCACATCCTTTCGCGCGACGGAAAAAGTCGCGTTTGCTCTCTATATATGGAAAGGAGGAAAGAGACGCTTAATTCTGCAGCCCTTCAGGGAGCACGGCGCAGAACGCGCGTTTGCTCCCCGTGAGAGCGCGCGTCCCTCGCGCCATTTCGTTCGCACATACAGCGTCCCGAGCGCGGCGAAGATTTCATCGCCGTTGACGTCATACGGAACCTCACGGCGACACCGACGGCAGAAATCTGCTTTGGAGTGTCCATCGCAATAAAAAAAAAAAAAAACACCGCATATCCACGGAGTGAATGATGATGAGTGGGCGAAGCTCCGGAGGGAATCATCGGTAAACCGTGAATCTTCCGTGTAATTCGCCCAGTCTCGCCGCACGAAATCGAACGATTGACTTCCACCAATGACACGCGCCATATGTGACGTCATTCCTATTTTATAACAGCGCCATTCATTATAATTGCACCATCTCCCGCTTAAGGGGACGCTAGCACAAACGCGTTAGAAACGTGCAGTACTCTCTAGTAAGGGGGAGAGGCCACAGCGTCTGGGGGGAGAGGCCACAGCGTCTTACGCAGCCGTTTACACATGCCGGAACGTGCACCGCGTTTGCCGACGCCATCACATGACTGCTGAGAGAGTATAAATAACCCCCGTATTCATAAACGCTCCTCGACTTGAACTTGACTTGCCACCGCCTTCAACGCGTTTCGAACGCGCTGCCCAAGGCAGTGGCAAGTCAAGTTCAAGTCGAGGAGCGTTTATGAATACGGGGGTAAGGCGGAGAGGCCACAGCGTCTTACACGGGCCGTAACGCGCTAGCACAAACGCGTTAGAAAAGCGCAGTCTTTCGTTTATTTTGGGTATTTATTGTCATCGTGGTGCGTGTGTCCATGTGCGCTTCGTGGCGAAGTGGTTAGCGCCGCACGTTCGGAAGCGAGGGGTCCCTGGATCGATTCCGCGCTACGGACACAACTTTCGGATTTTTTTTTTTTTCATAAAAGTAGGCGTGGCTACCTAGTACTACGACGACGACTACTATACTACTACAGAGGAGGGACAGACCCACACCCTAAGGAGCTTCGCCCCTAAAAAAGGTGCGGCCTGCCGCGTGCATCGAAAACGGTGTGATCCGCCGCGGCGCCACACGCCGGGGTCTGTTGTCTGGCATCGGCATAGCAAATGCGTCAGGAACGCACCTTTTTTTTTTTTCATCCAGCGGCCGTGCCTGTGGTATCCACGCGTTCCTTGTCCGCGCAAGCTTTCGCCTGCGTTCCAACTACGCTTCGGTTAGGTCTAATCAAAACGCGCCAAGCGTCTCAACGCGCTCGCTTGCCCGCGAGGAAGCTCATAACTCGGAAGGACTGACCGCCCAGCGGCGTCCAATTGGTCATTAATGCTTTCGCATTCACAAATCATAAGAAGTGCTTAGGTGTCCTCGGAATTTTCAAAGAAGAATGCAGTGTTTGGCTGCTTTCACCAATCCTATCTTCGAAGTGCCGGCGGAAAGCGTTTTCTGTATTTTCGTTTCCGTGCCCTGCTGTCGTCTGTACATCGAACGCGTCCGCCGAAGACACGTGGCAAACATACCTGCTGCGCGGTGGCGTCCGTGATCCACGTATACCTCGACGCATAGAGTTTCTCACTATAACACTCGAGGTTTCATCTGACATGAACCAGCATTGCATGCAGACTTGGAGCACCTTACTGAACGAGATCGCGATCGAACGCCTCTTCAATACGAGAGTGCGAAGTTATGCTATAGTTGTTAATTAAGCAACATGCCGAAAGAACAGGAAGACCACGGTTTTACTATCGTGATAAACTCTTGGTTGATAGTGAACTATCTAACAATCACCACTTTATATAGGTGTCTTCCTGTGTTTATTTTTGTTCGTTTTTAATACCTCTTGAATGTTATGGTTACCATTTGGAAAGATAACAAATAAAGTGTCTCGGCGTTTACTCTTTGCGTCCTTTCTCGTTTACCTATATCCCGGCAGGATGCCAAGCACAAGCAGCAGCACAAGAATGGCGGCAGCGCTGGCGGTGGACCCGCCGTGACGGCCGCGCTGGCGCAGACGTCGCCGGCCACCTCGCCGATGGACGCGCAGACGTCGCCCATGATCGAACCGGGCGGCCGCGACAAGCTGGACCTGTCCGCGGTGCTGTCCGGTCCCCCGCTGCCCGCCGACGCCGCCATGGAGCTGTCCAGCCCGCCGGCCTCGGATGAGGACGACCCGGCGTTCAACGCCTTCAACTACTGGAAGACCCCTTTCCCTGACGTCAGCGGCGACATCGTCATGGAGTAATGGCAGCATAAGGCAAAAGGAGACCATCCGCCACCTCTGAAGCCGCTCCACTTCGCTTTCAAGATGGCTGCATGCGTCACTAAATAATCCCTCCTTCAGTCATTTTCTTTGTCCCCCTCTTTTCGTGCACCACATTGTCGTTCCGTTCTCATTGTTCCCTGCGTCCTGCCGTGCTCCGACAGACCACGATAGCCGAGCGTTTTAAACTTACCCGTGTAATTAACAAACGCTCAAAATAGCAGAGTTTTCAGCTGTACTTTTGCTGTTGTAGTCACCCGCCACATTAATGCAGTCGGTTTCTTTCGCCACGACCGCGTTTTGTTTATACGAGGAAAGGAAAACGACAGAGCCGTGCAGATCGTGCGAAGCTCGCGAATATCAACCAGGAAAAACGCACTGAACAAACTTACACGCCTCTCGGAGTGTCAGCGAACGACCTTTCTTCCATCATATGTAATTTTTTCTTTATTTTTCTATCGTCTCGATCATTAGAAAGATTTTGCATAGCGTAAGCCTATGTGGTAGAGTGACGCATACGCGTGAGGTCGTATCTGGCAGCCGGAGTCGATGTTTTTGGCGACTCCTTGCGACGCTGTGGTCTTCCAGCGCATGCCATTACGTCTCCGCTGTTCGAGCGACGAAGTTTGCATCTACATCTGCCGTGCGCCAAGTTTTCTTTTTTTTTTTTCTGTTTATTTCTTAGCTTCTCGAAAGGGGGCTTCCTTCACATGCTCTCAATGAGCTTTTTTTTATTTTTTTTCTTATAGACATTTTTTTTTTCACGCACATTGACATCGTTTGGCGGGAGCGGAAAGAATCTCCTGCTATTTGGGAAGTGTCTCGCTCATAATGCCAGGTGTTTAGTGGTAGAACAAAAGTTTCGAGAATGCAGTACGCGAACCATACGGACTTGAGTGCGTAGACGTCGGTTTGTTCTGGTGCGAGTGCGGTAGTACTTGTTTTGTGAAGTTATTACTTCCTGCTGGCTTCTGGGAAGCAATTGGCCGCCGCCGGCCGCAAGTTAGTTCTCGAAACGTGTGCTTTTTTTTTTTTTTTTTGCCTCCTCCTGTTCGCGCCTTCGCGTGTGTACATACATAGAGTGTCTCGGCATAGCAGCAGCTAAAGCCAGGCTTTGCATCGAGGCTACCTAATGTGTTTTGGCTCGCCGTGTCGATACGCGAACACCCGGACGGTCACCTGCGCCTGTTTGTCACGTTGTGTTTCTTTGACAATGGAATAAATATATTCTTTTGTGGTGTTCACCTCCGTCTTTTTCATATCTCTGTCAGGGCACGTCTGGTTAGGGGGAAGGTAAGCGGACGCAAGAGGGAGAGGAGGGGGGACTGGAACAGTTATTTAATGCGTGGGCATACTGCACTATTCTCTCGACGCGTTCGAAGCGGTGACGACGCGCGTCTTGAGCAGCAGGCAGGCAAGAAAGGTGAGTAGGGACGTCAGGGGTCACGTTGGAGTAAGCTCCAAAGATTGGAGCAGGCGGAGTGGATTGATGGGAGAGGATTATGGGCACTGGCAGCGGATAGACGGATGGTAAGAACAAGGAGGAAATTCACACGAACTCATGGGAGAAGTTTCCTGCTGAGGTCGGCTAAACAATGGTCGAATGATAAGAGAGGCGCCATTGCTAACGCATTAAGCAGGCGCTCAAGTGGAACAATATTTTTTTTTTTTCAGTTATGGTGTAGAACACGCAGGCGCTTTATATTGTCACGTTGTAAGGGTGAAGAACCAGACAGTGGCATAAGTGAGCCACGAAAACAAACAATTCAAAAACGCCTATGTAGCGTGCACTGGGGGCGCGGTAAAGAATCCCCAAGTGGTCACAATGATTCTGTAGTCCAGAATGTGGCGTGCCTCACAATCTGATCGTGGTTTTGGCACGTAAAACTCCAGAATTTATTTATTAGGCGCCCCTGGCGCTGAGCGATAACGTAACATATTTGTTAGACGGTGGAAAACGACCACAACGGAAAAATGTATAAACAAGTACGCCTGTGAATATGAGTGATTAGCAGCAGTCTATTTGACAAGCACTGCGGGACTGCAGTGCCTGAATCGATAGACCATGTACTATATGTGGTTATCCCCTCAATACATGCAAGATCTACAGAGCTTGGCTGCTGCTCTTGTCCGTCTCGACAGCCAACCGTTGTCAGTGTGGTCACATTGGGCCATTATTGGGCCCTTGGCGAGGTCGTACATCTAGATTTCAGGACCGCCATCCGAGCCACTGGCAGATGCAGAATAAAGTTAATTTCGAGAGTTCTCGTACCACTCGAATGTCCGCATTGTGAGTGGGAAAAAGCACAGCGTACAGAATACGCCCGTTAAGAGGAAGCTTTAGCTTGGGCCCAACTCCGACGCGGCCTATTCAAATACACGTAAAACGCAGAAACGCTTTTCTGAGATAACATCTAGACCCATTTTAATAAAACTTGTTGCATTTGAGAGAGCAAGTTAAATTCTAGTGACTGTTGGAAGCAGAATTTCGATTTAGGGCCTGAATTTTGTTAAATGAATTTTCAAGAATTCGAAAGTTCGAAAAAAAATTGCACAAAGTTTACAAATTAGTAGCTCTCCATAAAGAGCAGATATCGTGGTTCTGTAAACGGCATCCATTAGATCATTCAAAGCGGACAAATTAGATATCTTAATTTATATCTTACGTAAATTCGTTACCTTGTGTACAGGGGTTCTGCAAAAGCTGTATTTCCATATTACTATTTTTTTAGATTCATGTGTAATGTATCAATTTTGTCCGTTTTAGATGTAGTATTAGATGCAATTCACAGAATTGTGATATCATTTTTCATTGCTGAGTTACAGAGCTGTAAACTTGATGGTCTCGTTTTCTGAAAAGTTGTGATTTTTTGCCAATTTTTAATAAAACATTGATGACCTAAATCAAAAATTCGAAACCAACAGTCACTAGATTTTAAGTTTTTTTTTCTTTTAAATGCAACACCTCGTCAAATTTGGTGCAGTGGTTGTCGAGAAAAACGAATTATCCTTTTACATGCATTTAGATATCACCCGAGCTAAAGCTTCCTCTTAAGACGTACCCGGTTAATCCGAATTTTCGGATATGCCGTATACTGCGAGCAGGTATGATTCGCTTCTCGCGGAAGAAAGAAAGTCTACTTAACAAAAGACCGTCCATTCGGTTTAAAAGTTGAAAGTTTGTTTAACATAAATAAGGTATACAGTTACAAAGTACACACTTCTGGGGCCGAACAAATTTGTTAAAGGGTCCCTAAATCTAACTAACGCAGCCGTCACACAGTGCCTCCATACTCGGTTCGGCGAGAGGCCGGAAGTCGTCACTACAAGCAACTGGTGTTTCTGTGCACATAAACGACTACGCCAGTGTCGATAATGACGTGCACATTTGACATCATGGAAACATATCATTGAGGACGTCCTCGGCATAAAAAAGACTTTCCTACAAAAATTACTAGGGGGAACTCTGACGCTCCGATGTTTCGGCTTCAAGGGGAACGATGGTTAGTGTATTTCGTACACGTGGCTTCAAAAGTTATGGTGGCGCTATTCATTACTATTTTGTCTTTCTAAATTTTCAGAAAGTGCCGTTTGACTAGTCTCACGCTACTTATTCGTGTTTCGCCGGCTTTCTTCCAGGCTTGGACATTATGCAGAACGTGTTGAGCAACAGAAAGTTGGATCGGGAATTTTTGCAGGCTGGTCTACAAGTTCCTCATTGACAATTTTGCTCTGAATATAATATTTGAGAAGTTGAATAATTTACAACAACTAATTATCTCATTTGGCGGAATACAAGAAAATGTAGTTTGACTTGCTCCAAGCGATGGCAAACAACATTACCTTAGTTCTGTCCAGCTACGCGGCACTCTCATTTTTTTTTACATTTTGGCACAAGTTACATAGGCCACATGGTATTTTTTTTCTGATTTATTTGTTTCTTTCTATACAGGTACAGAAACAGGAACAAAAGCAAGATGCTTAGTAGCCTGACAAAGGCCTTTGCTCCAATTACAGTGCGGCACGCACACTGGGTTTCGCAATTTTAAAGTTGCGAAACCCTAATTAGTTCTTTCTGGAGGCACGAGGAAGGCGTCGGTGGTTCTGCTCGAATACGGTGTGCTTCTGTGTCGAAGCGTAAAAAGATTCGAGAAAAAAACAAAAAGAAAGGACATTTTTGGTCACTGTGCTATTTTTTTAGAAACACTCTGTCTTCGATCAAAAAGTTCGGTTATAGGCAATACGCTGAATCGCTCATCAATATTGTCGTAGTTAATAAACGAAAAACACTAGCAATATTACTCCTCATCATCAATATTGTCGCAGTTATATATATATATATATATATATATATATATATATATATATATATATATAAACTAGCAATAATGTTTAGCCATGCGAGACGTTTTCGAGTATTCGACGCAGTGCCGTTGCTCCAAACAAGAAAACAGTAGCTCAAAGATGAAAATAACAAGGCGTTAAGTTAAGTTTGTGCTTCAATGCTGAAAGCGACGTTTTGTTAAACTAACTGGAACGCCAATGCATTTTTCCGCAAAGTTCGGGAATTAATATTCGAAACTGGTGTCATCCCGAATTAGAAGTGACACTGAATCGACAACACGAGAAAGAGGGTGGCAAACGTGTGTGACGTGGGCATCCCAAGCAGCAACAGAGTTGAGCAAGGGATTAAATTCTTGTTACACAAAAAAAAATTATAAAATAAAAAATAGTGTAGCTTGCACTGGAGGCACAATGCTAAAGAGACAGTGGAGCTGATGGGCACCTCGCTAATCCTGGCTTTTGGGCTAGGCTAAGCACAACCAAATCACCCCCAGCTATTTCCGGAATTTATTTATTATTCATCGATTATGGACTAGCTATTGATTGGCTATCGCAAGGTATTGGCCACATACTTGGGCTAGGCTAAGCACTACCAAGTCATCCCCAGCATTTCCCGGAATTTATTGATTATTTGTCGATTATCGATTAGCTATCGATTGGCTATCGCAAGGTATTGGCCACGTACTTGGGCTAGGCTAAGCACTACCAAGTCATCCCCAGCATTTCCCGAAATTTATTGATTATTTGTTGATTATCGACTAACTATTGATTGGCTGTCGATTGGCTACCGACGATTGACTAAGCTTAAGTAGTCCCAACCATGCTTAGCTAGATTTAGCCAGGTTCAGCTTCGCTAGTTCACAGGGGTATGTGCCATTGCGCTTGGACCCTTTCTGCACTACCAGCCCGGATCGGCCCACATTTTCTGTTTACGACAGACAGATTACGCTCGACATAAACAGCTCCGCTGCTAAAAAAAAAAAAAAAAAAAAAAAATGCAACCTGACTCACTGTACACTAAATGAAGATATTGTTACTCCATAATTACGAGCACTGGCTACAGAAAAGTAAAAAAGAACCATCCTACCACCTTGGTTTTCTTGCAATTTAATCTACAGCAATTTGGCACGAAATTATGCGACTTTGACACATTTATTGACAGTCGGTCATAATTCCTGACGCAAGGGGCTTCAAACTAAAACGCTCGAAGAAGTGAACGTACGGCCAGCGTTACAACGGCGCCGCAACTCTGACGCAACAAAAACAAACCTTTAGTGGCTGGTTACTCAACGCCCATGAGCTTCGTGTTATACAGTTCCGCCTTCCGCGGCCTTCTCGTGTCCTAGCGTTGCTCTCCACCCTCTCTTTCCCTAGACGGCGTGGGGTGTCTTTAAATAAAGCCGCGCGTGCGCGCCAACATCGGTGAGAAAAACGAAAAGCAAGAACGGCCGACTCATCCAGCGAGAAAAGAAAAAATACGAGCTCTAGAAGGGCCAAGGTCGATGACGCGAATAGACGACTTCTGCTGCTGCTGTTTTCCTCGCGAGCACCGCCGGCGGCGGCTCTTGTGATTATGGAAAGCGGGTGTCGCTGTTAAGAGGAGCAACAGAAGGAAGGTGAGGAATTTTTTTTTTTTTTTTTTTCCTACGGCAGTGGAAAGAAGTTGGGCGAAAGAAAGGAGAGAGCGGGGTGGCGTCGGCGTTTGAGCGCCGAGTGGTGAAAAACTGTTCTCGGGGTTCGGCGGTACCGCGACCGACTCGGATGGAAAGACTTGCCGGTCAACTGGAGTGCGTGATTGTTGCACTGGTGTTCCGACTTCGCGTCGTCCTGGCTTAGAGTAGTGCATCTAGGCTTACGGTAAGTTCTTGAGATTGCGTGAGGGAGGATATGAACGATCGAAGTTGCACATGCATCCAGTTTTGATGCGCAGTCCTTCGTAGGCAGTCTTCTTTTCTAGTCGTGAGAAGCCTAAGGGTGAAGTGGGAAAGGAAAAAAGAAAAAGCTGTGTTACAGATCGCCTAGTCGTTCTGCTTAGAGTTTATTGTACGAATAACGGCTCGTGTCTTCAAAACATTGCCAGCAGAAGTGCACATTCTTTCGTTCGAGTTCTTTTGCTTATCATTCACCAAGTTTGCTTTTTCTCTCCACTATTCTTTCCGTCTTTCATTTCCTCTTACCCCTCCCCCAGTGCAGGGTTGCAAACTAGAATCGCTTCCAGTTAACCTTTCCGCTTTTCCCGCTCCATTTATCTCTTTCTCTCTCTGACACACCTAATTTACCATCGCTAGCTTATGACTTTTGTCTTGCGCGCTTCGTTGGAACGGTGCCCTTGCCGAAGGCCCTTTTTTTGCAGGGTTGTGTGAACGGTGGTTTTTGAAACAGACCAGAATTCTAATAGGAGAACCATGGCGTTGAATCTAATCATAATCGGATAACGAAGGCACTGAATGGAATAAGAGTTGAATTCCTTTGAATAATTTCCGAGTAATATAATAATTGTTTGCAAGTACAATGGCAACCTCTCCGCTAGTCTTGTACGATAACGCTCACTGCCTTATATTTATGATCGGCAGATCCGCGATTGAGCTGAAAGGTAGCGTCAATTTTGTTCAAAATCCGCTTTTCTGTTAATCCCAGTCCCTGTGCGGGTCAATTGAGGACTATTCGAAAAAAATATTTAATTAAAATTGTAATAAAGATTTTAGACTCGAGAACGCAACGCTGTGGTAGATATCCAACTCGAGAGCGGGAAAGAACAGGAGTATGTGAGATTAACTGTTCGAAAATTTCGAATTCGCACGTGTGCGTGTAACGCACCCACGTTCCTTGCCTTTAGAAGTTGGCACTGCCGCATTGCATGTCTGCAGCGCAGCGTAGCCAGCGTTACCGACTAAAGGAAACGGGGGCCAGGCTGGAACGTCAGCCTTCGCAACGCGGTGCTGAACACCTGTCAAACCATGCAGACGTGCAGTTCGCCGGCCTACGCTACATGCGCTTTTCTGTATTATGCATCTCTATAAGTTGTCATCGCCACTTGGCGTGTTAGCTTCATCTTAGCAGTTCAAACGCGAGAAGCGTAGCATTCAGCACGTTGTGTTGCTGAATTGCTTGTTGGAGGTGCATATTGCAGTGCGTTAAAATGTCAACCGTAACAGCAACGTAATATATTTAAATTAGAGCTCGGCGGACAAATCTGTGCTCTGGTGCTGCCAACTCTAGTATGATTAAAACAATTGCTTGGTGAATGCGCTGCTCCCTATCTGTGCGTGTGTGTGCGTGTGCGTGCGTGCGTGGCGTGCGTGTCTAACACCCATCCATAAAATCATTTTCAACTACAGTTCTGTACTTTGTTGTGGCTATCAACCGAGTGTATACTAACGGCAACTTCACCTGATTCCGATACCCCGTTCCGCCACGTGACTTCGGGAAACGGGGTAATCGTAACCTCCTCTTCAATAAACGTGTTTTTTACCCCCGTCACTCATGCGTCATTGCGTTTTAGGGGCCTACAAATACTGTTTGTTTCGTAGCATTATTTTTTTCCGCGTCGTGGTGACTGGCAAAGAGAGTCTTCTTGCGAGTCCTGTGCATGGTGAGACATGACGTTTTCTAGAAGGACGATGTTTGTTACTGAGGTTCCCGTTTGACAAAAGAGATGAATAACCCAAAGCGTCACTGTTGTACTGCTTTGAATGTACGGATTGACGGTTTGCCTAGATGACGTCACGTAATAAAAAATCGTATACGCATGCCTGAAAGATACGTCAATCGGTTTCAGCGAACAGGTCGCACTGCACGAGCATTCTGAAACGTACGTGATACCAAAGGGTGGCAGAATGGGCTTGTTGGTATTTGAAATTCTGGGGTTTTTAATGTTTTAATTTAATTCTGAGGCCTTCCGTTTCAAGACCACGATTTGAATTTGAAGCACGCCGTAGTGACTCCGGATTAATTCTGGCTACCTGGTGTTATTAAAAGTGCACTAAATCTAAGTGCACGAGTGTTTTTTCACTTCGCTTCCATCTATAAATGCGGCCGCCGCGGACAGGATTTGATGCCCTACTCTCGGGCTCAGCTTTTGTCTCAGCTCGTGTGCGCGCTATTTGCTGCAGCAAACCGTAATATCAAAGTTTCGACCGCAGTGACAGACTCCGCTCATTGCATAGAGCCTTAATTACATAAAAAGACAGACGTGAATGCGCCAGGAACAGCTTTAAAAATAAGAACATCGGTCTGTCTACCTGAACAAAGGTTATTCTACAATAAGAACTACGAAACTCCACTTCAGAAGTTTCGCGCAGTACATACCGTGTCCCATTTTGTGAAGAGAGTCATAAGCGCCTAACAAACTTGCAGGATGCAAAACAGAGTTTGTTCCTGAAGTATATGATTCGATAGGGGAGGGGGGGGGGGGGGGTTACATAGTCACCTACCAACAAGTGACGTGATAGCTTGTATATAGTTATAAACTTTGAACCATATATTGAACGGGTTCATCTTTTTTATTATTGTGATGATGGTTTTTATTATGGGATCTTATAGGCGCAAGGACCATGTGTGGCCAAAAAGCGCCAAGGCATTTTTTTTTTTTGGGGGGGGGGGGGATGTTGTTCTTGTTCTAAATATGAGAATAAGAGTTATCGAAGAACTCTTACTGATGCTGTATCTTTCACTTGGTGTTGTTGAAGGACTCTGCAGACGGAAGAATACAGGTTTTGCTTTCGACGTTGTAGTATACTGCCGGACACCTTTCCTTTGCTTGTCTTTTCTTTTTTTGTTTTTCCGACGAAGGTCGAGGAACTAAACACCAAGGTTCAAGCACAGCCGCGCGTTCGAGCCCCGCGGTATGCCTCGCCGTCCGGTCGTGGGGTACTGGAACGTGCGCGGCCTGGGCCAGTACATTCGTAACCTGCTCGTCTACAAGGGCGTCGCCTTCGAGGACAAGCTGTATCGATTCGGCCCGCCGCCGGACTTCGACCGCTCGCACTGGCACGGCGAGAAGTTCTCGCTGGGACTGCAGTTTCCAAACCTGCCCTACTACATCGACGGCGACGTCAGGATCACCCAGAGCTTGGCCATCATGCGCTACCTGGCCAGGAAGCACGACCTAGGC
This sequence comes from Dermacentor silvarum, assembly GCF_013339745.2. NCBI lineage: Eukaryota > Metazoa > Arthropoda > Arachnida > Ixodida > Ixodidae > Dermacentor > Dermacentor silvarum. The sequence goes on along the minus strand of NC_051156.1, from coordinate 169,942,120 downwards.
GCCAGGTGAACACGCGTGAGAGCTTGATGAGGATGTCCTTGTTCTCTCGTATACTCGGATGATTCGACTGGTATGTCTTACTGTTCCCGAGAGAACAAAGGACGGAAAGTCACTTTCGTATCACGCTTTGTGGTGACATAACTCTTGGCAGCGTCGCCCGCATCACAATTTACTCAATCAGTTATTCGATCGTACGCTTCATCGATAATCGATTTCTTCAGGGGAAACATACCAAGACATGCATAAAAAAATGTGCCGGCATTTCACACCCTGAGACTGTTGTACATAACGTAAAGGAGCAGTAAAAAATGCTAAAATATACGTAAAAGTTTCACACAGCCGCTATTTCAGGACTTAAAAAATTGCTGATTTAAACTTTTACTCCAATAAACGAAGACATACTGCACTTTCACGTATAATTCAAGCGACATAATATAAAAGGACGTCTTCCTTGAATAAAGGCAACTGAAGCTGAACAATTTAAAATGAACAATTAGGTGACTGAGGCGAGCTGTATTCACGGTAAACTTAAACGATTATGTAGGGCTGAGAATTTTAAGCACCACAAAAATTTTGCCACTGAGAATGTGCATCTCTATAATGACGAAAGAGATCCCTTCAGTTTATCAGATGCTGAACGGAACCGAACCCACGTCACAAGGGTTCATCAGGGACAGCAACCCGACGCTTTAGCGGGCTGCGCCACAAATGCGTTGAGTACGTGCCGCTCATCAGTGAACCACTCGCCAACTGGGCTCACTGATGTATCGTGCGGCAAGCGAGGGGACAATTCTCAGCGTTCGCAGGCACCGGCGCGCCGTGCATTTCGGAGGCCACGCGCAGGATTCGCGGTGGCGACGCTAGATGGCGTCGAGTGTTCTTAGGGAAGCGCGAAAGAGGAATCCCGCTACAGTACACGCCTCATACATACCTCATTTCGACGGTGGCAACACGTTGTGTCGCTGTATATTGATTCATTGTTAAACGCATTACCGTCGACAGTCGTCGAGAGATGGGTTCTGCCGAAGTTCTTCGTTTTGTGTGGTTGTCATGTTACTGCCGCCACAATACTGTGTGCCAATCCATAACAGTGTGAAGAGCTGGTACGTTTTGTAACGTCTTGTCATTCCCGTGTACCAGCTCCTGCTTGCAGCCTTTCTGATGAGAATGCTGTAAGCGAGTACTGGGCTGGTACTCTAGTATAAACAAATAAAGTAAATAAATAAAATAAACAAAAATAAATAAAATAAATAATAAATAAAATAAATCAAATAAATAAATAAATAAATAAATAAATAAAATAAAATAAATAAATAAATAAAAGGACTACATAAATTGATTGCAAGCTGCCGCGGTCACTAAAGAACCGCGAAGTTCGTGATTCAGCAACCAGCATACCAAGAGTAATCGTGGAGGGTTAACTACTAACGAACGAACGAATTAGGTAGTTAGATTAGGCAGTATAAAGAACCAATCACAAATAATGTTGCCTTTGAAATCTGGGCTAAATATATTTGGTGCTTCGTGTAGGAACGAGGAGGAAACCCTGCAGCTCGACTTTCCTCGAGCAACAAGCCAGGGACTTGGCTTGGGGATTGGCTATGACTGCTTTCAACCCGACTTTCGATGAGGCCCGGAAGAAGTACGAGGAGAACCTGGTGAACGTGCTCAAGCCGTGGGCCGACCACATGAGGGACTGCACGTGGGCCCTGGGCGACAGACTCACCTACGTGGACTTTCTGCTCTACGAGGCCCTCGACTGGAACCACGAGTTCAACGCGGACGCGTTTGCCGGCTATCCGGTGCTGCAACAGTACCTGACGAGATTCGAGGAGCTTCCGAACATCAAGGAGTACTTCGCCTCCGAGAACTACAGCAAGTGGCCCATCCTAGGACCCATGGTCAAGTGGGGTCACTTCAAGGAGTGACTTCGTGACTTCACGTCCTAGTATTGACCGTTTACCATTACTTTTTCTGTTTGTTTTTCAACTGACGCTTTCGTGGAACGCCACCTTGGTTCTGGCGTACTGACAATACACGAACGATTGCGTGAACTGTCGCGCGGGATCTATCAGAGCGTGTCCCCAGTGCCTATTTCAGGCCGGTTTGTCATGCCGCCAAGTATTGGGAGGTCGCAGCAGTGATGAAGGCCAATTGTGATTAATGCGCAGCAGCCGCATCACTTCGCAGTTCACGACTTTTCAAGATGGTGTGTGTAGGCTGACGACGGATTATCTGTAGCGCTTATATACAGCTTTTTAATTCTGCGTCAAGTTGTGAGAGCTGCAAAAGTGTGGTTCTCGACGGATGACTGAACTTGCAGTACGAAGCGGGCAGCAGTATTCGAAAAGTCCGCCACATCCGCATCCACTAAAGCTAGTTTGCCGAGTAGGGGTGTCACAAGGACAGTGTGCTGACTGCGCAGTGTCCCGTTTACATGCACTTGCAAGCAATACCCTCGTCCGCACTATATTGAAATGAAGTTCTACCCCAGCGTCCGCGTTTCAATCCTACCACTCCTGGATCCTCACTCAGTACTTTATTTACACAGTACGGGTACGTATAGACCTTTTCATCGGGCGAGGAGGAAAGGGCGCGCGACGAGCCTTTCCTCCTCTCTGGCTTGTGCGAGCCGGCGCGGCGCGGCTTGAATGTGTTGCCGGTCGCGCGCTGCCGGACGATTTCGAGGTGTTTTAGCTAGTTCTGAGTGCAATTCACGGGATTTCAGTTCTTACGAGGTCCTCGAACAACCACTGTGTAGCCTTTAGGTGCAGCAGTAGCTATTGTATCTGGAAATTTCTCTTGGATGTACAAAAATGTGACGCGCATCATCAGCCGCTGTGTGTGTATGTGTTGTCAACTATGTTGGATGTAGCGGTTTTCACTCGACGAAGACTTGTAAAACATTTGCATCAGCCACCGGCAGCGTTCTCACGCATTTTAAGTCTAGTAGACTTCAAATCACTATGTCTACGTTAGCCTACCGCAAGAGGCCGAAGGCTTTGCTGAACACAGCGAGCACTATGGTTGGCAAACCAACATGATACACACAAGCTGAATCGTGCTTCGATCGGCATTGCCTTTTTGCCCTGTAAGGCACAATATACAAAGGGGGTCGCATAAAGAGAATCCAACAGCTATGTGTAAGGCCACAATTTACGTAAGATGGGTGAATGCGTCGTAGATGACTGAACTTACGAGACTTAAAAAAAAAAAAGAGTTCATATATGTCCTCCTTTTGCGGCAAAATAAAACAGAACACGGGATAACGACGCAATAAGACTTCGCGTGGTCGTGCCGCGTGCTTGGACCACTTGGAACATGCGCTATATAGAACAAACAGATATATAACAGAGCATTTAGTACTGCCTCGGAAGGTCGCGCAGTCTGCAGCTAGTCCTTCGACCACTCGAAAAGTGTGATTTACACTGTACGGTATGCGGCTATTACTAACCAAATTATTTTATTTGTGAGCTCAAACCTTGCCCAGCAAACAAAGCAGTCGCCCAATGTATCTACAGATAACAACTTGAACGCTTGTCAAAGTAAACAGCACGACTTATTCTCCAGCAGAACGGTACCCACGCTGTCAGGATCGTCAAATGTTTTGTAAGTACTCGTTGCAGCTAAACCAAAGCTTAGAATTACTGTGCTGAGAATGCTGCAGTAAGGTAACATTCGTGAAACGAATTTTCAGAAATACCTAACTGATATTCGAGGCTGATTGTAAGCTCAAACAAACGCGCACACCTCACGCTGGGTGCTCCGTCCGCCCTAACGTCTGCATAAACTCCAGCCGCTTAATTATACTTCAGACTTAAATTCCTTCACTACGCCTCACACGACCATTCCCCACGTAGAAGACGCCATTTCATGCTAAATAGACCGCGCGAATGCGAAAAAAAGCACCAGAAACTGCCGCCGAGCGCATACCACAGCATACAACACGGGCGTTCGCCCAAGCCAGCATGCCAACTGCCCATAGATGGCGCCACTGCCTGCGCAATGGCGGCGCCCATGAAAAAACGGTCTATACAACACCCGTTTTCAGAAGCACAGATAAACAGCGAGGAAGGGTGTTCCTTCTCACTTCGCTGTATACGATACCGCGTGCAGCTCATAACGGGACGGCCATCAGGCCAGCGCATGCAGCTTGACAGCAATCTCCGGATGAGTTCAGGTCTGGCTATACAAAGGCCTGACCTAACCACAATCAACACGTCGGGACCCATCACGAAAGACCCACCCCGCCGGGCCTTAAAATAAGGCCCATCACCGCCATAGCGGAGCGCCCAGCGTAGTCGACCTTTCCGAGAAACGATGCATTGTGTTTTTGTGTGCTACTCCGGCCAGAGGGCCACGCGCGCCAACCTTTATAAATGCCCGCATATCACGCGCCAAAAGCCGACGAAAACGCCCGTTTCTTCTTATATATTTATATATATCTACCCCCACCGCCCCGCCGCAATTGCATGATACGCGTGAGATCGTGGAGGAAAGAGTGAAACGAGCAAAAAACTAAAATAACGTAGGAAGGCAGCGACAACAACAGCCAAAGAACGGCGAGATGAAAGCAAAAAAAAGCAAAAAAAAAGAAAAGAAAACAACCACATAGTGTAACCGAAACGGCGAAGGTCTCGGCACGTGCGCATCGTTGAGCAGAGGCGGCGTCGGCGGCGCGCGAGACCGGAAAAGCCTTGCACCATTCCGGGGGCACGCATTGTCGTGCTCACTCGCGCACAAAAACGACAGGTGTGTGCCGCATCGGCCCGCTCTTTAAGCTGGCCACGTTGGACCGCATAGGGAGACCACAATGCATACTATACTATACACTATATTATACTGAGACATATAGTATACTGCATGCACTGTGCGCGTAGTGCGCTGCCTATAGAGGCGCCATACTGATGGCCATGCACCTATAGCGGGCGCTTCCGAAAGCACGCTCGGGAGCAGTAGCAGACGACAACCCTTTGCAGTAAGTATGGCTAAAGTTCGCGGCTGTGATATCCCCTTTGTTCGGGTGCTAGACTGCTTCTTCTGGGGTTACAGCTCTGAGAAAGGCGCCGGCCTCTATGAGAGCGGCCGTGTACACGATGTTACCGGACTTTGGGACAACCGCATATATAAGTGCCAGGTGCGTTCCGCAGACAAGCGTAACGACGACTATAGTTACGAAGTGGAGCTTGTGTTTAGTAGCCGTTTCGATTTGTTGACTAATGCAATGCCTCGATTCTCTACCCTTGCCACATTACTGTTTCTGTATACCTCAATAATAAGCGGGCATATCTCAAACGACTCCACAGGTGCCGGCGCTATGCCGGCACACATTGTAGTGATCTTGCTACCACTGAATACGCGTGACATCGACGAATAACCGCCGTGAAAATCGCATCATGGAGTGCAATTGTGAAATTGGTAATGGAAATGTATACCATCGTCAACGAGGCCGCCAAAGTCACGGATGAAGAGAAGCGCAAGTTAGCGCTGCACCGCCGATGCAATTGCGCTGAGTACGTCGGCGAACTGCCCTTCCCGCTAGATTGTTTTCTTTCTTTTTTTTTTCGTTTGAAGTTCTCTTAGTGACTTGCTTGGAAACGTACAAAGCTAAGTCTTACCAATATTAGGTATCGCTTTTTTTATGTTACTGCATGAAGAGAAAAGCCGCACGATATATCGGCGCCGGCCAAGGTAGATGGGTACTGGCGGCAAAGGCGGGTTTAGTCCTTTGCAGCGTAAACATCGCACACCAACGCCGCAATAGATATAAACAAAAAATTTGAATGATTACAAAATGCACACAAAAAAGCATTGGACTGTGAAACAATACAAAGCACTCTGCTTGGTATAAGTCTGCTCAGGCAGCAGCAAGCTTTAATGACTTCACAAGCATGACACACATATTTCAGTGAAAATCGAACAGCAATACCACATGCAGCAGCTACCAGCAATGCTCGCCCTGAGCTAACTCTTTTCAGAAGAAGTTTCCATGAAAAGACTCGAGCTGTTCAAAAAGCACTTACTTGCCTGTAATCATGATAAAACACAGTGTGAATTAACCACGCCGTAAACGAGGTGAGGCGCAAACCACGTACTTGAAAAAAAAAATCAACAGTTCTGCGTGACTCAATTAGCAACAGTTCAACACTCGCGAAGCCACGCATAAAATGTATCCAATAACACGAACTGTGTGACAGCTGGTGCGACAATTTGACGGGCTGCATAAAATCAACAAAATCAGTGATTGCAAGCCGCAGTAGCTTTAGTACACAGCGCAATGCAATCGTGCAGTTGTGCACCCTATATAGCTATAGAGCAATACGGCAAACAAGCGGCACTAAAGAACCTAAACGAAATGCATTTAGCCCCTATGCTGCGCGGCGTATACAAACCGAACCAAAACATGGGTACGTCGTGATTAACTTCGTCGCCTACCCGCGTAAACATATTCGAGTGCAACAAGAACTGAGCTGACAGAAAGAAAACGCGGGAACGAGAAATTTCCCGCCGTAAGGCGACGATCCATCGCTGCTGTCGCTCCCAATGTTTATAGATACTTTTTTCTATATAAACGTTGGTCGCTCCTGCGCATGAGGCCTCGCTGGGAATGAGTAGAAACGTGTCGCCGGCGAGTTTTCTGTATAGGTGTTCGAGGCCCCCGCCACACAACAATTGTTCTTTGACATGCCTTGAAGCTTCCACCACCCCACACATGCGACTGGTGTTGCTTATATCTCACTCCGAAAACGCGAATCAAACAGAGACGCACGAGCAGCGACGCAGATACCTACGGCGGACGGCTGCGGTTTCTTCCCGAGCCCGCTTAACGAAGCCGACACCAGTGGCACGTCCGTCGGCACGCTCTACGTCTAATATAAGATATAAATATATATCATATATATCATATACTATGCTATACTATATATGTTATACTATGTAATATATATATACCATACTATGCTATACTATATATGTTATACTATGTAATATATATATATATATATATATATATATATATATATATACCATACTATGCTATACCGTACTATACTATAGTCGGTGACAACCATAAGCAGGCGTTGACAAATACACCGCTGTGCAACTAAAGGAGAACTTGTACAGATGCATCAGCCGATGGACGTTTTCCACCCTGTGTCGTCGAGTGGAACGGCGAAAACGGCATTGTCTCTATAAATCTAGAAAACGTAAATAATTTGAAGTTCGTCTGTTGAACTACATGCAGATCAGCACTTCGCCTCTTCGTGAGAAAATTCCGTGGGATTTAAAACGTGGAATATTACGAGCGGTGCACTCCATGTGCACATTGAGATAACGAATACTATGCCCATTCAACAAGTATGTCATTAATGGACTCGCACAAGCTCTTGGTCAAGGGTAACTAAGTTGCTTCCGTTCCGAGGAGATTACATGTAAGCTTATGTGAAGCGGTGTGAAGCCTAAACGGGGCAGGCGAAACGACAAAGAAGTTGGTCTTCTCTGCCGACTTGCGTGCCCGCTCTTTGTGCTACACGTACATGACGTAATGTGCCCCAGGTTCAATCGTCCTAACACAAATCGGACATTCTACATTGAGACATTGGACATTCCGCAAACGGAATGATTGAACGAACAGACACGCTCTCCGTCCGTTCTTTGCGTTTATGCTGTTCCATACGATTTTACTCTATTTAATTAGCTGTATCATCGAACGCCTTTATGGTGTCTATAGTACGAATTTTCTGAAAACGTTGCCGTGTTTATAAGCCGATGTTGTAAATGTGGATCCTTCAGTGTGGTCTGGAAGTATAGCTATTTACGATTGCAGCAATGAAGTTTGCTTGCACTGCAAACGTATATGCGCTTCGAAAAAGTTTTACAAACCAAGCACGAAGGCGTCCCGCATAACGGATTTGCGTAGTACTGAAAACACCTGTTGCGGTCTCACCTAATACTTTTCGTTGTTTTTTTTTTCATAACTGCTCCTGTCATTTCCTGTTTACTGTTCTGACGATCATGGAGGCCGACCATGCGCGTGGTTCTACCTTGTTTTCGTGCTTCTTCACTTCCTCAGTGCAATGGTGGTATGCATGTTATCTAGGCATATTTCACAGTGTATGTACCATAAATGCTATGTTTATGATGTTGATGTACAGTGTTTAGTGGCGCAAGGGCCAGGTATGGCCAAAGAGTGCCAAGAAACGCTTAGTTTATCCAAGTAAAGAAATCAAAAGACAATTAATAAAAGGAAACGCGAAGCGTTTGAGTAGAAACAATACAAAAGTGAGGTTGATCGAAGAAAAAAAACTAAGCAGCTCGAAAAGAAGGGGAAAAAAAGGAAGAATTGCAATGAGCAGAAAGGGAATATATTAGGTATGTGACACATGTGCGCGTGAGGTATGTGTATATATATACACATACCTCACGTTTCGGGTTACCTCTGAATCACTTTGACAGAAAAACATCGCTAAAAGAAGCCTTGCATTCCATGCCACAGTTCCACTATAAAGTTGTTCGCAGAAAACTAAAGCGTCGAAGCTATTATGCAATACCAATGCGCATTACACAAACGGAGCGTATCACCCAAAGCGACAAACACATAGAGCGAATTTCCGAAGTAGTTTCGGCGTGACGTTGCCTACAGCCGGCGCGTCCACCGCACATTAGAGCTGAAAACACAGCAGATATTTTATTGAATACAGTGAACGCCCCGTGGTATGCATATCGACCATGATAACATCTTGGCTACAGTACACTGGACAGTCAGACGGACGTGCTATCTACGGGGTTGCAGAAACTCGCGCCTCTTCTTCTACACAATCACTCTCTCTTCGAATAATCTGCACTTTCCTTTATTATCATTTGTAAAGTTATAGTCTACGACAGAGGTTAGGGCGATACGCCATTTTCTTTTTAATTTGATTTTCATCTTCTTACTCCAGCGCATAGATGAGCCTATCTGCGACCCATCATATTATTTATATATATATACATTTTTCATATTTTTGCCCCTTGTTTGTTACTAAATCTCTAAATCTCCTGTGGGTCTGAGGTTGCCTCTAGCTTGGGCTGAGGTGAATTACACTTCATTTAATTATACTAACAGCATTCGTGTGATATTTATAGCTATTGGGTCGCGAAGTAAATAGCTATATGTGTTTCTTTTTTTTCTTTCTTTAGCTGCACGAAGATATATATATATATATATATATATATATATATATATATATATATATATATATATATCTATATAGATAGATAGATAGATAGATAGATAGATAGATAGATAGATAGATAGATAGATAGATAGATAGATAGATAGATAGATAGATAGATAGATTTTATTGATATAGGAAAGACGGAGAGGTCGTCCTGAGCTAGTGTACTCTAGTCTGCTACTCTGTACTGGGGAAGAGGGAAATGGAGTGAAAGTACTGGGATGGATGATGATGGAGTGGTGAGTGCTTATGTACATTAGACGGTGGCCCTACTAGAGCCGCTCGTCTAGCTTCGTTGGCTGCATAAACTTAAACAGCACTTTAGTTGCCCGCATTAAAGCTGCAGTGTCAGACCATGGGCGGAGGATAGCGTCCTCCGACAGTGGTTGCCCGCCAACGCTGGCTAGGGAAGCTTCCAACGTCCTTCGCTCCCTCACATATGCTGGGAAATCACACAATATGTGTTCCAGCGTTTCAGGCGTCTGGCGCAGTGTTCATAATCAGGGCTATTCGACTGGCCGATGAGGTGTGCGTGGCGACGGGTGAAAGCAACGCCCAGCCGAATCATGTGTAGCAATGACGCTTTGCTCCGCGTAACCTTCGGGGTCAGCGAAGTATTTCAAAACTGCCTATGGCACATAGCACAATTATAGCCCTTGATCTAAATTACTCGTTGAGGCGGCTATTATAAGAGAAATCAAAATGCTCAATTTGAAATGTGCTAACTGCTACGGGCAATTAAAAAGAAAACTGGTGCAGCTAAAGGACGACCCTGTATAGGCCTCCAACATCTCCGGCATGGAGCCAAAGCACTGCGTCCCTAACTATCCCAATTTGTTGGCCGCTTTACGATGCGTGGAATTAGCTTCGCAGCAACGTGGTCGTCAAGATGAGGCGGATCCACATTTTATTTCCGGTTGCGGGGCCAGGGCGTTAATTAGCAACAAGGTCCTATGCTAAAGAATTCTTCGTATATAATTAATTCAGCAAATTCGAGCTAACCCTGATGCCGGACATGTTATTAGCGAAGGCAACCAGCCAAATAATGACAAAGAGCACTTGCGAACGAAAAGCTGAGTTGGCCCCAGGGCCGGTATATATTCACACAAGAATATCTCACGGTATAGAACTGTTCGCAATAACTCATGGTAGCCGATCGTGACATCGGGCATGCTATTAGCGAACACGGCTGGCTGATGGCATAGAGAGCTTACGAACGAAAGACTTTGTGAATTCAGCCCCAGATTTTTTTTCAGCGCACTGTTAACAACCACATTCATATGAGTGCCATAATGTCACGGCAATGTCGCACAAACACCCTGTCGTTGCGCTGCAGATCTTGCCACCAAATCACTCTTCACTCGCCCACTCTGCACACTAGCAAGACGCTGATTAAGGTCCTGCAGGCCTCCATATGCATAATCTTATTTACATATTGTTTTTATGGCGTTTATTCCTAACGCTCGATTGTCGCCGCCTATCTTCCTAATGAATTTGTGCCCTAGAAACCACAGGTGCCGTAGTGCGTTTCTGCGCTTCTTCTTTGGTTCGTGTTTTCTTGTTTGTTACTTGTTTCTTTCTTCTCAGGACCTAAATAAAGTTCGTACTCACTCACTTGCTTGCGTATGTTATATGGTCTTGCTTTTTCAGCTTATATTGAAGTTGAACCGACCAGCCCTCACCAATACGTTGTTACAAATCACACAATCTATATATAGACTGTCTAAAATCATTTTTGTTAAAGTGAAGTCACGTGCGTTCTTGAACTCTTCCTAAAAGCACACGCGTGCATGTATGCGGTCACGTGCTCAAGTAATCCAAAGCCTATGAACGCCGAATTTTCTTCGACCGCTGAATCTCCTGATATAAAGGGAGAATGATTTTTCAAAATTATTATTTCACTTTCAATCACCCCAGCCGAGTTCAGCCTTATTCGCATTTCATTTTGTTGACCTTGCATCTATACGTGCGTCTTAAGTGCTCACAAGGACCACCATGGTCGCCACCCGAGCGGGGACCGTTTCTATACCGGCGCTGCGACCTCGACGAGCACCAAGCCACACATGTATGTAGCACCACGCGGCCACTTCTCGGTCCGCAACAAGGAGCTACACAATGCACGAGGACGCAAACAAGGGCGCCGGGGCTTCGAGAGCCGCGACACCCGAGTTACGACCCACGAGCAAATACTCATCGACTGGCGCGTGGCCAGCGCTAGCATCTGCGGGATCATGACTTCTCTCTAACTTGTCCATATCGAGGAAGAAGCAGAACAACGAGTCTTCTTCAGAAGAATGGGAAGCTCGAAGACAAGTTGGTATGGTTGCATCCTGGCGGAGTATCGTGTATATATTCTCTCGGTCCGTGCGCTGAATATCTTTACCTCCCCTAAGTATCAGTGCAACCCCCCCCCCCCCCCCCACACACACACACACACACACACAACACTATTTTTTACCCACGCAAACCAATGCCTGCTTCGGCAAGACGAACGGCATGCATGACAAGGCTCGTGTCTCGTTCTGTAAATGCTGATTTTGGTGGATTAGGCCGCGAAAAAAAAAAAAAAACGCTCCGCTGAAGTGTTTATCACGGCCGAGATACAGACTTGAGACTTTATATATCTGCATAGATCTCATTATATTACAAATTTGACGCGATACTTGTCGTGGTATTCGAACTGTTCGGGGCTGCTGTAAATTGGATAGTTAAGTTGGACGCTTCGCTGGTCAACAAATCGTTGATCGCTCTTTTAAGGCCAACTATAAACCGACAATGGTCTCCAGGCCTGTATGTCATCTCATCGGCGCAATTTCGTTTGCTCTACCTAGAAAGACTTCCCGCGCGGGTCGGTGCTTTCCATAGGAGAACGTTCGCCAAATGATATACGCACACAAAACGCACAGTCTGTTCATAGACAGAGCGTTTGATTGTCTTCTGTGCGTGTGCATCTGCTTGTGCGTATTCAGCAGTCATCTCGGCCCCTTGTAACAAACTTCACAGCTCCCCTGTTCTTTAGATAGCGACACCCATTGGTCATGGCCTCGCACACTATTCCTCATGATTAACAAATCCTAAACAGAGAAAAAAAATACAAATAAAATTACCACAGCGTGAACGCTGGTTAGCTGGTTTAGAGCTGGCTGTAGCCACGATACATGGTTTGCCTTTCTTTTCTTTCTTTTTTTTTTCTTTTCACATGGAAGACGAGGATACAAGAACCTGAAAAACAGACGCCACGAGTACTGATCTAACTGCTCAATTGTGTTGCCGATGAGCCGACATCTATAGGCACAAATAATCGGTTTGGCGAGCAACGCGAAACCGACTGCGCGAAATGAATTTAGAACCCGGTTTCTCCTTCCCGAAATGTATCGAGCAGTCAACCGGTCACGACCTTCGTTAACTTCCCTGTCTTTCTCTGTTCTTCGTTTCTCTCTCTCTCTTAGATCACCAACTAACCCACATTTCCTCGTTCACTACACACTACCTATACACACGTGCGTTCAGAGCCCGTGCACGTGCTCGCAACACGTGGGCAAACGCGGTATAAGTCGTGTACGCGCTCGCCACCGCGCTCTCCCCCCATTACGTCCCCTGCTCTCTCCCCGACCAGCTCGACTCAATAGAGCGATCCTCTTCGTTCGCATTGTACGGAGGACGCGCATCCGCCCGCAGCAGCTTCCACTCGTCGCCGTCGTTGACGACGCCATCACACGCCCCTCCCCTTCTCCTCCCAATACAACTCCCCTCGTCGACGGGTGAATCACGCAGCCCTGACAGCGGAGTCTACCAGACAGACAAGACAGCGCCCCGCGGACGAGGACGACACGATCAGTGCGGACAATCCACAGATACACCTTGCGCGCCAACGTGATCGCTGCACTCGGTCCCGTAGCTCAGGCAAGGAGGAAATCTTCCAAACTCGTGCTGTAGTAAGTACTCACCGGTCTCTTGTATTATTTTGGGGAAGAAAGAGAGAGAGAGAGAGAAAAAAAAGCTTACCTAAGGCAAAATAAAAGGAAATCGAATGCTCGTCTTTCCAATTTGATATATTCATTGCGTTTACTTCCGCGCGCGTGTGGCCCGTATGGATGGATGATGGATAGATGCATCGAAGGCTGAAAAAGCTTGCAACAGTAGCCGATGTAACTGGGCGCTTTGGTTCTAATGAACAATTAAGGACAGCGAGAGACGACGAGCACGGAGTAACGAGCCAGACCCCGCCCGTTGAGTTAAGAACGAAAATAAAAATTAGACGTGTGATGTTCAGCAATTAAGCGCAACCAGCTTGCCCAACTATAGTTGCCTTGACGGAGAATAAGAAAGATGAATGGATATTGTTAAAGATGACTGACTATGTTCGTTATTTTTTGCGCATATATTCATTTACATTCATGTTATCTTAATAACTCCGGTTCTCGGAATATCTCCCACAGTGGGCTTAGTGCTATAATTGAAGGGATCATTATCAACGACAATTATACTAGCTCTATACGTGATGATGATAATGATGATGATGATGATACGTGACTCAGCGATGCCAGTACTAGTAGCTTTATCTGTCCTTGCCGCTGTGCGCTGCCGGGAATCACAAATGCTGTAACACTAAAAAATAAATATGCACGGCGGCTCTGATTTCCATGAAAAAAAGAATGGCCGCCATCCCGCCCTGCGAACGTGAATGCCCAGCGAAGCTGCATCAAACACCACACATGGTCGAGCATTGTATTCACGCTGTTCTTCTGGTGTCTTTAATTTCCGTGGTCTACCCATGACAGTCTTATAATGAACTGAATGAGTTGCTAGACGAGTCTCCCTTTTATATATGAAAGCGTGGTGACGTCACTAAGTATATATAGCGCAGCTTGGCCGTGACGTCACCGGGGAAATAAAGCCCGGAGCCGCCGCGACGGCGGCAGAACTCTCGTTGACTCTGCGGCGAGTACATGTAGCCTTGACATGGGACGACCAAAGCAGATTCGGACACCCGAAGAAGCCGCCGCTCATCTTGAAGCGTGTCGCGCGGCCAAGCGAGAATCTGCGCGTCAACGGCGAGCGAATTCGGAATACCGTGTCTAGCAGCACTTAGCATTTCCTAGCAAAACTTAGCCAAGCCTAGTAAAACCTGGAAGAAGCTAGGTCGATCACCGGCTCCGCTGTTTACTCCAGCCTTGCACCAGCAGTGCAAGCTGCCCACATTTTTTTTTTTTGTATTAGCAATAGCCGGTACATGTTTTTATTTTTTTCCCAGCTTAAGTTAGATAAAAGTCTTGTGCTAGGTGCACAACTGCATTGAGCCGCATAAGCGCTTTCTGAAAAAATATTAAGGTTTAAAAAGTATTGTACAATAATGTACGCAAGTACCATGAGAAACAATGTAGGTTATACAAAGTGGTATCTCGTGGCCCTGCCATATCTATCGGCTCCTTCGACAGTCGAAAGATTTTCGTCGCCTTGTGACTTTGGGTACAATAGTTCGGTAGAGAGACTTGAGACTGCGTACGTGTGGGTATGCGAAAGCATTATTGTCCCTTTGGTGAAATGTTTTTTTAACGGCGAAGCTGTATACCTCTCGTTATTCGGAAAATTTCGTGGCGTAAACACTAAACTCCAGGTTAACAATTGAAGGCAAACGACATATCCATTTGCTATCAGGCATACAGCATATAGTATATGCTGTATATATATTATTTGATTAATATTATGATTAATTTTTGACACTAAATATGTATTTAGGCGGAATGCAATAAAATTATCTGAGTATCTCCTAGCGACGGTAAACATCATTACCTTGGTTCTGTACAGCACCGTGGCATTTGCATATTTTTAAATCTTGGTGCATTATAGTTGGGACACCCTGTATAGGAAGTAAGGGAACTGTCCATTTGCTGATGGCCGAATAAAGAATAATTTTAAAGCTTTTTTCCGCCATCTGGTAGTTTTCAATTTTTTTTTCTTCTTCCCTCATTAGCTATCCTGCTTTTATTCCCCTCCCGCATGATTGATTATGAACTGCCTTGTGTGGCGAGCACATCCTGTCACAATTGATGTCGGAGTAGCTTCTCAGTAACGCATAGTCGTTGAAATCGAAGCGTTTACGTCGCCCTTAGGATTCATACTGCGCTTGCGAAGCTGTCACTCATAGTGAAAACCATGAACTCCAATTACGAAGGCAGTATAGCTGTTCAGTGGAGCAATAAATCGACGCAGATGAGCGAACGCGTGATCAATACCATTCTGCCGCGCCGCTGCAGCAGCAGCCGACGCGGCCAACCGGTAGCCGGACTCGACCGCAGCGCCGTTAGTTCGCGCGACCACCGCGTGGCCCACATGCTTGCGCTGGCCAATGTGCCGAGCTGCGAAACTGAGTTGTTTCTAGTAATGTTGGTAAAAACGCCACCCATGCATTCGAGAAGGAAGTCTCCAGGACACGGGAAGACACGCAAAAGCTTAATTTTTCTCGCAGCTGTAAGGCAAGCATGCAGGCGCAAAACTAAAGGCGTGCTCCATTAACTCTGTTCATCGTGTTGCACTCATTCGACTGCAGCCTGTAAACAGCTAGGACACAAATTTCCCCAGTGGCTTCCGTATTCCAAAAGCTGCTGCGAGTAGCTATAAAATCGCGAGCATATGTCGGGAGACCGCAGGTGCGACGTGGAAGCACACAATTTTATTTCGCGTCCTGAATTTATACACGCTGCCGGCAACTTATCGCTACATAGCGAATTATGCGTGCAACCAGTGCAGTGTATGTCCCAGCTTCGGGCCTTTCAACTCGTGCCATAAGGGGAGAAGTACACTGCATGGGACGGGTGTGGCTATGTGCTTGTCGTTTTGGTTTGGCGTCTAAGGCTTTACCGTTACCTTGCAGTGGAGCGTACTGACTCACTGACATTGGTAGCACGTCTCATCCGCACTTAACTGCTGCGGGTCTAGCATATTGCTCGCAATTCGGACTATATGTGCCTTGTACATACACCCAAGCGCGGAAGCCTCTAGCAACAACTAAATTTACGCTAAAGAGCCGTTAGCGCAGTTATAGAGAAGCGTGATTCAACGTGTCTTCATCGTTCGCTGCCACTTGTCGGGCCACTGTGTCCTCCGCTGCATGCATGTTTGTCCCGCCGCTGCGTAAACATCGGCATAAGTGTCGCCCTCTGTGGCCTTGCAGCAAGGTCGCCGTCACGGCCCTTCTTTCTTTTCACGCTCCCTGTCGTAACTCTCGTACGGCCAAGGTGAGGAAGCCGAACGACACGAGTGGGTACACACCGTCAATTGCTGGGTCGTCGGTGATCGCGTCGAGAACGAGGAAGGGCAAACGATTTCAGACCGCATGCGAAAAACAAAGATCCTGCAGGTCTTCGCACGTGTCTCTGCTTGCAGATTTCGTACGCAGAGGGCACCTATACAACGGAAAAGCCAAGCGGAAAACCGAACTTCATTAAAGCAACGAAACTCGTAAGCACGCAAGTTGTGCATACGCTCTAATGGTCTGGGAGATGTTACTGGAGCAGATCGACTGTTCACATGGCTGGGCATCACAGCTTCATCGACGCTCAACGGATTATTCTGCGCAGGCGTCATAGAAAGCGATTCAAGCCCCCGTGGTTAAAAAAGCCGTTATCATATACACCCTATAGGGAAGATTCGCGTTTGAGAGATAGAGAGAAAAGTGTTTCATTCGGTGATTCACTCTGCGAGCCGCATCAATGTTCTCGCGAGCACGCTTTTTGGATCGCTCACAAGGTGGGCTGCTGGATAACTGGCGAACTATTATGCACTGATTGGACCGGCGAAAGGCAACATCTGCAATAGCTGTGTCGGTCGAAAACTCGATCGGTGGCGACTCTGAAGGGACATGTATAGGGCACGCACACCAGACGCTCGCGTGTGTCTCGCCTCCTTTCTTTTCCTTGTTCTTCCTTCCCCTTCTCCCTTTCCCATACGCAGACTAGCAGGGCAGAGGCAAAGCTCCATCCGGCCTACCTCTCTGCTTTTTCTCTCATTAAAATGTTCTCTCTCTCTCTCTCATGCGGTGTGCTAAAACGCCACGAATGGAATACCCCGTGTTGCCGGATCTTACGCGTCGTTGCATCATTCCTTATTGTCCAGGATGTTCCATTAGGAAGCGGATGAGATGAAGCGTAGCCACCGTGCGCTCGGACGTACGAAACTGCAGACGACGTGGTCAGAGAAAGTATTAGACTAAACCCAGCCTTTTTTTTTCTTTTTTTTTTTCGTCACTTTCGCGGTCATGGTGGAGCGATTTCACCTTTACGTGAAAGCGTGCTGGACGCTTCCTCGAAGAGTTTGTGCTGCAAACCTGCAAAGGTCCTACTTGGGAGCCTTATCTGTCCAAAAAGAACGATAATAGTCTGTCGAAAATATTAAATGAGGCACTGTACTTTACGGTAGGTGCGTCGGTAAACCTCTATAGATTATATGGCGTACTTTTGTGCACTTTTTTTTCAAGCTCGAACAGATTTTCTATGAAATTGCGCTGAGATTATGGAGCGTTTAGGCCTGTACAGGGGGATTATGCCAAGAAAACGGACATTATTTGCAGGAGAAATCGCAACGTCCAGGTATAGTTAATTATAGTATTCTGTAATTAAGTTCTTTAAGCACTCGTTTTAGAGGACTTGTCGCAATTACGAATATTGAAGCCGAGCAGTGGTGATGCCATACGGGCGTAGCAGGAATTCTAAGACTAGCACTTTTGTCTAAATATACATCCTTAAGCTGTACTAAAACATGAATTAAATTATGGGGCTTTACGTGGCAAAACCACGATCTGATTATGAGGCACGCCGTAGTGGGTGACTGCGGAAAATTTGGACCACCTGGGGTTCCTTAACGTGCACCTAAATCTAAGTACACGGGTGTAAGATGTACTACGAAATGTAGTGGCGTTTCAGTTAACGGTCTCCAGAAAGCTATTTCTAGAAGTTTGAGACGATCTTAACTTGGACGCCAATGCATATTGTAGCAGATTTTTGAGGCAAATATCTAGAAAGAGGTGCCAGTCTTCGGTTGTCTGCTGAGCCGATATGACTTACTACTCTTCGGCTCCATTTCGCTATTGCAACATACGCCCGGAAGTGAACAATTAGAAAAGTAATCAGTGAACGTTAAACAGTGCAATTTTTGAGGACGGTAATTCTTGCCATTTCCAGAAATTCAGCTGGAAAGTCGGGAGAGCGCTATGTAGGTAGGTAGGTAGTAAACTTCATTGAGGTCCTGAAGAAGTCATCCCCCCCCCCCCCCCTCCTTGTTGTTATGGAGGGAGGACCGCGGGCCGCTCCCTTAAGTCTATGTTTTTTTTTTTTTTATTTACTCAGATGTAGAAAGATGGGAAGACTAGGCTACGTCAGAGCTGGTGACCTCAAAATGTCAAATTCGTTGCTCAAGCAACAATAAACAAGAAAGAGCGTTATCTGTAACTGGGGGATCTTCAAACAGCAACTACTACTACTACTACTACTGCTGCTACTACTACTCTACTGCTAATACTGCTACTGCTACTACTACTACTACTACTACTACTACTACTACTACTACTACTACTACTACTACTACTACTACTACTACTACTACTACTACTACTACTACTACTACTACTATCACTACTACTACTACTACTTCTACTACTACTACTACTACTACTACTACTACTACTACTACTACTACTACTACTACTACTACTACTACTACTACTAACATCAATGACGACGACGACAACAAGATATTGCAGCACTAAAATGAAGCAGTATGGCGAACAGCCGCACTCGCCAGGTTCTGAACACCTCTTATTTCCGCTAAGTTCTGAATATAGTCCTTTGGCTAAAGATTAACTTGGTTGATCTGCTAAACACACCTGTACTATGAGGGACGGCATATTGGTGAGCTCCTGATTATTTTTTCGCACCCGAAGCTAGTTCACGTGCATCTAAATCAAAGTACCCGATCGTTTTTGCTTTCTCTCTCTTTCTTTCTTTCTTTAAAGCGGACGGGTGGGACCTGCAGATCTCCTGGCTGTTGTGTGGCGACACGTATACTTCTCGATATGACGACCTTTGGACCCGTGCCTACAGATTCCGTAGGCAGGAGTAGCGCTTCAAAGTGGCTAATACCTACGTTTTGCGACACAATATCAACCATAGATCACTATGTCGTTCACGACCTTCCGTCCACGATTCTTCCTGCTTCCGTGGCCTTCACGACCCGAGGGGCGTCGATGGGCCACTTCTCGATAGCGGTGCGAAAGTGAAAGCACTCGCGCCGAGTTCCTGACACTGGTTTGCTTCTCGCTCTGCAGAATGGAATGTGTGCTTCGAGTAGCATCAGCGGTACGCCCTTATCGCTTAAGTGGGCGCTCCTGTTATACCCTGTTTATGGCGTTAGGCCCTAGAGCGGAGTACAAGTGCTACTATATTTACTCCCTGAGCCACGCCACTTCATGCCACGCGTTGCGCGCTGCCGAAACGTGAAACCTTTACTGATCGTCGACAGCGGATATCTCTTTCGGCGGATGTGGCGTACACGACACCCCCACTGCATTCCCCCGACAATGGAGTCATATTTATAGCACACCGTGAATCCGGTACCTGCACGGTCCGCAGTACAGCTAGCTACACAGTTTCGTATAAAGATTGCCCAAAGTTCATTACCTTTGCCTACAAGAACCACTGATATGGCACTTAGAACGGCGCGATAATCATGGTTGAAATGCACGGACTTATTTTAATGCGATAGCGGTAAGTGAGATATGCTCACCGGCCTGCTACGCAAAATAACGTAAGCCTATCCGTAGGGCAGTCTAATCAAAGGCGTCGGCGCTAGGATCTTCATACTACATCAAAACTTATGTGCTTTCGCAAGGGTTTTAATGTGATCGCCGAGGCCTCGACGTACCGCCGGCGAATCTATCGGCTATCCGGAGCTCACTGGTGTATGTTTGTATACGAGATCGGCAGTCGGCGATAGCGAACAGCCGATCTTATACACCCCTGGCATTTGTAGGCCTCGGCGAGCCCCCAGACAATGGAGCGGGGGGTATTCTGTATGTTTCCACCTAGTGGACATGTCCATTTTGTCTGCTGCTGAAATTCTGATTGGCTGGGCTGGGGTGCGCATCAGAAAGAGACAGGTACTCCAGCCAATCAACACTTGAGCAGCAGACGAAACGGACATGTCCACTATGTGGACACTTACACAACCCGCCCCCGCCCCGCCTCCTCCAGGTCTAACTTCGGTGTCTCCGTTACCCCTTTGGATGTCCTAGAGGTGCCGGCGAAGTGTACACTAAATAATGAAACGTTGTGTGGCCT
Organism: Dermacentor silvarum; assembly: GCF_013339745.2. Taxonomy (NCBI): domain Eukaryota; kingdom Metazoa; phylum Arthropoda; class Arachnida; order Ixodida; family Ixodidae; genus Dermacentor; species Dermacentor silvarum. The sequence continues at coordinate 169,921,572 of NC_051156.1, read as the reverse complement.
TAGAGTATTTGCGCAAATTCTCACTTCCCTCGCGGCCTGGCAGAGGAGACTGATTATAATCTGAGGTTCTCTCCTGGGGCCACCGTTTGCTGGTATTACTTTTATTTTCGCTTGCTAAATAATCTCATAGGACCGAATCACACGGTAAACTTCCTTCTTGCAGAAAGGATCGCGAAAGAAAGAAGAGGTCCGCGCGCAGAGAAAAGGGAAGAAACGGGCCTTTCTGAAATTTAGGAACCGCTCCCAGTGTCTACCGGAGCTGCAGTGGTGGTTCGGCCAGCATTTAGATCACGGGCGTTGCGTTTGTTTGCTTAAACTTCGTCCTCCTGGTTTTGAAGGCCTTCGTAACATTGCAACAGGATAATTTGCTTCGAAATAGAGCGTTAGAGAGCGAGAGAGATGAAAGGAAGGCAGGAATTAATGTTAACCAGTCAAGAGTCCGGTTGGCTGCCCTACGCCGGGGAAGGGAGAAAGGGCATAGAAAGAGGGAGAGAGAAAGAGACGGGGGTAGAGAGACGTGCGCGTTAGAAATGCAGCAATCCTGAATGAGTACGCGTGTGAGCAGATAATTATGCTGTCGTGCCGTGTTTATGGAACTATGCTTTCTCAGAAATTAAGAACGTTAAAGCGTTATAAATCACGCGAGAAGAACGCCTGAAGTCACAAGCGCGAAGAATAGACAAATCCTTGTGTATACAGTTGGGCGATCGCAGCGCCGGAGTTCGCTCTGGCGGGAGAGCGAGAAAGAACGAACATTTATTGGGAGCACGCAGAGAGTTCGACCTGAGGTGGTAGTCCTCTCGCCGAGTACTCTGCTCAGAGGTGGGAAACTCTATCGGATTAATCATTTGTGTTCCTGTTTTCACCGACTGCGCCTTGCATAAGCGCAAGTGTGTCAACGTGCACGCTTCAATCCGTAATCGATAAGAACGAATGTGCAGTCGTGAGCAAAAGTTTAGAGACCAAAGGTGCAGCGAAAATATTTTTCTTTTAAGCCTGAGGCATGCCGCCTGAAATCAACTGGTGTACATCCTACATGCACGTGCTCGACCAATGAAATGTATTAAAGGTATTTCACAAGTACGTCAATGGCATCATGTGCAAGGGAGAAGTGAAGTTAAAAGTCCTTTCAGCGATTGTTCTTATATGACTTATTTATTTATTTATTTATTTATTTATTTATTTATTTATTTATTTATTTATTTATTTATTTATTTATTATTTATTTATTTATTTATTTATTTATTTATTTATTTATTTATTTATTTATTTATTTATTGCCATTACAGAAGCCCAAATGGCACCCACGCTGGGATACTGGGACCTGCGGGGTCTGGGGCAGCCCATCCGCAACCTGCTGATTTACAAAGGGGTCGACTTCGAGGACAAACGCTACAAGTTCGGCCAGGCGCCCGAATACAACCGCGATGATTGGCTCAAGGAGAAGTTCACGCTGGGTGTCATGTTCCCCAACCTGCCGTACTACATCGACGATGAGGTCAAGATCAGCCAGAGCTTGGCCATCATGCGCTACTTGGCCCGGAAGCACGACCTCGGCGCTAGGTATGCACGGCGAAGTTTCCTTTAAACTTTGCTCGTGCATTGAAGAAAAACTGACACTTAGCAAAGAAATGTGGACATAAACGTCGTCGACTCGGATTCTAGAAGCGTATTAATCTGTCATGTGAGGGACACACAAAGCTGAATTTGTCAGTGCAACGTGACAACAAAGAAACAGTAAAGGCAGCCACAACAACAAAGGCAAACAAACAAAAAGAGAGTTTACTTTTTTCTATCTTCTTGCAACTATAGAAAATGCTTTCGTGAAAACAAACGATGCTTGGTTTCCTATTATGCGCCCCTGTTCTCTGTAACAAACAAAAAAAAGTTAACTTCCTACATACAATGTCGGCTCACAGGCATCTCTAAAACACATCGATCTGTTAATGGACTGGTTTAGTCCGTCCAACTTTTATTGCTTCACAAAGTGGTTAGAAGTTTTGACAGCTACGAAATACAAAAAGGAGGTCGCGTAGTCAAAGGCTGTATTTGGACCTTCGGTCAAGGTTAGGTGGTGACTGGAATGACTCCATGGTAGCAAAATAAAGCAAAATCATGATATTAAACATCATCATCATCATCATCATCATCATCATCATCATCATCATCCTATATTTATGTCCACTGCAGGACGAAGGCCCTGCGATCTTCAATTACTCCTGTCTTGCGCTAGCGTATTCCAACTTGCGCCTGCGAATTTCCTAACTTCATCATCCCACCTGGTTTTCTGCCGTCCTCGACTGCGCTTCCCTTCTCGTGGTATCCATTCTGCAACCCTAATGGTCCACCGGTTATCCATCCTACGCATTACATGGCCTGCCCAGCTGCATTTCTTCCGCTTAATGTCAACTAGAATATCGGCTATCCCCGTTTGTTCTCTGATCCACACCGCTCTCTTCCTGTCTCTTAACGTTACTCCTAAGATTTTTTCGTTCCATCGCTCTTTGTGCGGTCCTTAACTTGTTCTCGAGCTTCTTTGTTAACCTTCAAGTTTCTTCCCCATATGTTAACACCGGTAGAATGCAATGATTGTACACTTTTCTTTTCAACGACAGTGGTAAGCTCCCAGTCAGGATTTGGCAATGCCTGCCGTATGCACTCCAACCCAATTTTATTCTTCTGTAAATTTCTTTCTCATGATCATGATATTAAACATACTGGTCATATAAAAGTAGAACGAGTAGTGAACTACATACCACGGATTCAGTGATTTACTTTACTTCATTGATTTAGCCATTCGGTAGGTGTCACAAGGGGTGTGCTTCTTCTTGGCCATGCAGTCCTCCATAATAGATATGCCCCACTGTCACACAAGAGGTACAGAATTCACAAGTGTTGTTTTGCGCGCGTCGCGCTTTTCTTGTGCATGCATCTGTCATCACCATTATTTCCTCAACAGGCATCGTAGTGCATCGCCTTCGTCCCTGTGACATCGCTGCGTGCACGTCTCACACTGTGCTTCCCCCTGATTTGGTGTTTTGCATTTCGGCGCAGCTTGTGAACGTTGCAGTGCATAAATATAAAAGAATGCGTGGCAATGAAATTGAGACGTTTGTGGTGGTATAAACGGAAACATTCCGTGAGAATACACGTTGCATAGCATACACAAGGATCCTTAAAAATGCATGCGGAAGCTTATGTAGGGGTGGACCAACTGAAATTTGGGGGTGGGCCAACTTGAATTATGCAAATGGGCCGGCCAACTTGAAATTTGCGGGTTTAAATAAATTCTCGGGTTTCACGTGTCAAAACCACGATATGATTATGAGACACGCCGTAGTGGGAGACTCCCGATTAGTTTTGACCACCTGAGGTTCTTTAACGTGCACCCGATACGCGGCACACAGATGTGTTCGCATTGCGGGCGAAATGCGGCCGCCGCGGCCGGGATTCGATCCCGCAACCTCAGGCTTAGCAGCGCAACACCAAAGACACTACGCCACCACGGCGGGTAATTTGCGGGTGGGTTAACCTAAATTTCGGGGTGAGCCAACTTAAATTTGGGGTTTGCAAACTAAAAATTTGGGGGTGGACCAACTTTAATTTGGGGGTGCACCAACTTTAATTTGGGGTGGGCCAACTTGAAATTGGGGTGGGCCTACTGAAGTTTAGGGCTGGGCCAACTTGAAATTTGGGGGAAGTTGAAATTTCGGGGTAGGCCAATTGAAATTCGGGGGTATGCTTACACATACTTTCGGCATTCTTTTTTCTTTCGCAAATGTACGTTATTGCAATTCTACTAGAAAATAATTACGTTCTTTTGTTTACTTTCATGTATCTTTTCTTCACAATTTTCAAACTTTCGTTACTATTTTACCTTGCGCTTTAAACACCAGGGCGCGTATTCACAAGCATCCACAAAAAACTTGGTGAATTCGGCCGGCCAAATTCGCGGCGGATACGGCGGGTACAGCGGGTACCCAACTAAACGACCGAACTTAGTTGGGTCGTTTTTGTTTTGAGGGTCGCTTAGCTGGGTCGTTAGTTGCGTCGCCCCTGTAATGCTTTTTTTCTCTGCCTCATCTACGCTCAAACCGCGTCTAACGACGAGGACGACTCGCAGAGACGAGGAGGAGACGACCAAGCTGGACGTGATGGAGCAGCAGGCGAGGGACCTTGCCTGGTGGCTCGTCATGGTCTGCTACTCGCCGAATTTCGAGGAGCAGCGCTCCAAGTACGAGGAGACCATGCTGGGACAGCTGCGACTCTGGGACGACCACCTGCAGGGCAAGCTGTGGGTGCTCGGCGACCGGCTCAGCTACGTCGACTTCATGCTCTACGAGGCGCTCGACTGGAACCACGAATTCAAGCCCGAGGCGTTCCAGGGATTCCCCGTCGTGGTGGCGTACATGCGGCGCTTCGAGGAGCTGCCCAACCTGAAGGAGTACTTCGCCTCGGACAAGTACAGCAAGTGGCCCCTCATGGGACCGCAGGGCAAGTGGGGACACGTCAAGGAGTAGGAGATGCCGAGGAATGATGTCCTCTGCGCACTCTAAACACGGTGTTTTTTTTTATTATTAAAGGAGCACATTTTCACATTTCTATAGGTAACAGACCCGCGCTCTTCGCAGCTGAACATAATTGTAATACTATGCCGTAAGTAACTGGTAGTTTGACCTAAATAATTCGAATGTATAGAGACTAAAGTACTATGAGCCCGAGAGGTTACATTAGACGGAGAAAAATTTGCAGGAGCCGACAATATATTACTACTGAGCCTCCAGATTTCACATTTCAGTGCACGTGTAACATGATGGCAATCGCTGCAATTAGGTGTATATTAACCTTTTAAAATTTTAATGGCATTGGTTGTACGTTTACACCTGACGAAGAAGTTGACCAAACTACCCAAGCCTTCGCGGCCCTTTCGGTCAAAGAGCGCCACTGGCCTATAAAAATATGAAAATGTTACCACGTCTAGAGTGCAATGTGAAATTTCAGGCCCCTGATCCCGAGGATTATCTCTGGTCCCAAACTTTCGCTAACGCTTCGGGTCTTCGAGACGGCACACCCGAGAGCCAAAGATAGAACGTTTGAATTGACAGATTCGTATCAGGAACGCTAGTTGACCGATAGTGACCGATAGTTGGTTATGCGATGCTGCGAAGGTGTGGAGTTCCGATGAAGAGAGACGCATCGCTATGTGTATTCACTTGCAACCACTACAGTGGGAAAATATGTGGCCTTGACGGTAACGCGCGCAGAGGTAAGAAATGGTAATCCTGATGTGCGTATAATACGGGTGCGAGCTATAGATGCAAACGCCGAGTTTTGGGGTGACCTCAGGTTGCACGGGAACCGACTTTGATTAGCCTAGAGAAATCATGACGCATTCACTAGGGTTCTTCATATATTTTACTTAGTTGGATGTGTTACATGTAGCGCGTATTATTCGCAATAAAGAAATTGATATTGTTCCTGTTATCCCTGGTGTTGTTTTTCTTCTGCACTTTAAGCTATATATTTATAAGCAATGACTGACACCATCTTATACGAGTGCATGAGTGCTTGCAATTACAGGTTCATTTGACAGCGTCAGCGGTATAATTGAGACCATTGGAAATCCCGAACAGTTGTTTTGAAGAACGATTAAAGTGGATGACTCAGCGATTTAAGGGGGATGAGTCAGCGAATTAAAGTGGCTAATTAGCGTGGCTAATTAAACAGGCTAATTAATACATCGGCACTTGGGCTTTCGCCTTCAAGTCGTCTTAGGGATGACATAAGAAACCCTGTGAACTTTTAATGTGTTGTACGCCGGGCAATTCCTACGTGTGTGCAATCACAGACAAGCGCATACATTGGTTGGTCGATTCCTCAAGCCTCTACGCGGCGGTAATGGCCACGTTCGCGACAGCCCTTGAACTCACGCAAAATGACATCGCTTACGGCCGCTAAATTTCGTCTTGTCTTCGCCAGTGACCGCAACCTCTAGCACTCTACAAGACAAGGTTTCATCGAAATCGTGACAACAATGAGGGGGAAAAAAGACAAAGGCCGCGGATGTTGTAACTGTCTATCCCCTTTGATGGGCCCACCCGGGGCCGCGTTCAAGGTTGATCCGTTTCGGGCACATCCCTCTCAGTGCGCTATGAAGCAGCTGACAGGATGCCGGTCGCTTAAATGAGGCGCTGCGTCACGCAAAAGTGAAGGTAGCCCCGAAAGTCATCAATCGAGAGCACGTGCTTGCACTGTACCGCGGCTAAGGGAAGGAGAAAGAAAAACGGAGGAAGGAAAGTGCTATGAATGAAGCATAACTGCGAGTCGGCCTAGTTGGAACAGATTCATTTTCTTAAATTTTTGCGCGCAAAGAAACAGGGACGAAGAAAAGGAGACACAAGGACGAGCGCTTTCTAACAACTGATGTTTATTATTGAAGAACCACCGGCTTAAATACCCACAGATCTGCGCGATCCTGTCAATAGAACATGTCAAGAGCGCATAAAAGTGTACATAAAAGTGTAAAGTGTAAAAGTGCTATGAATGGGCGCGAAAAACTCAGGGGGTCAACACTAAAAGGCAGTACAACAACATAGACAAAAATCTTCTGAACAAGTAGTAAACAATTAAACGGGTACACTTTAATGGATGAATGATACGGCCGACGAATGAGGTGAGGTGTGAGACGGGTGACGACACTTACAGTCCACTGATATTAGCTCGGATGAGCGGGCAGTTCGGAAGCCATGGCGTGATTGGCCGCACCTACGAGGCCAGGCCGACCGCATGTGTCATGTGCGGATTTGCGCGGATGTCCCGGCTTGCGGACCTCGTGCCCCGGTGACGGGGAGGTCAAAGCGGAGCAGCTGGGATAGTAAAGGTACTGCATACCTCCGGACGACGTTAGCAGCCGCTCCTCTTTCTGCGTTGGCAGTCTCGGTCCTAGCCGCGGTCGCAGTCCCGGGTTTCGCGGCACTTTTCTACGAATGTTGCACGAAGAACTCGATAATTCAGTGCAACAACCGAGAGAGACGCCATGCTGATGATAATGTTCTCAGTATAACTGTGACACACACACACACACACACACACACACACACACACACACACACACACACACACACACACACACACACACACACACACACACACATATATATATATATATATATATATATATATATATATATATATATATATATATATATATATATATATATATATATATATATATACCCGCAGAGTTTCTTACAGTATTACCATAATAAGAAAATCTGCGGTGGCATGTACTCAGAATGGAGGATCGGCCAAGAATCGGGTGGCACGTATGCTTGCTTGCTCGTTAAACCGACCATGGTGCTTATTCACTACAGAGGACCTGCCAAAAAAGCCGGGGGTTAAAAGGGAGGAGGGAGATAAAACTTAAGAGGAAAAGTAAGACAGGTAAAGGTGCATTGCAAAAAAATAATATTGAAAAAGACGTATTTTATTGCCACTCATATGAGTGAGTAAAACGTATCATTTAAAGAAAGAAAGCCAGTAGGGGAGTTCTCTCAATTATTTCTAATACGATCGGCAATATTGTGAAGGGTCCTATTATTACACCAACAGGCTCCACGGCAACACTGACATCTCCTTCGTCTTTCATCCGATCATCATCCACCCGCCGTGGTTGCTTAGTGTCTATAGTGTTCGGCTGCTAAGCACGAGGCCCCGGGATCAAATCCCGGCCACGGCAGCCGCGTTTCGATCGGGGCGAAATGCAAAAACACACGTGTACTTAGACTTTAGGTGCACGTTAAAGAACTCCAGGTGGTCCAAATTTAATTGCTCGCATGCATTCGTTTCCTGCTTCTTTACCTCTGCCTTGCTGTAACAGGAAGCTGTTTTGTATAGTAGCTCCGATTAAAGCGCAGCTTCTTTTGGGAAACCGATTAAGAGGCACTACGGCGTGCCTCTTAATCAGATCCTGGTCTGGGCACGTAAAACCCCGTAATATAATTTTTTAAATCATCATCGGGCAAAGGGGAACTTCAGTGATGAACGAGAATGACCAACGAGAGATATGCGCTGCCTTTTGTTGTGTTTGAAACCGGCTGCTTCCCAATCGTTCAATTTTGCTGTCATTGCGAGGCAACAGTTCGCCATCCGTTAGCCCCAACGCAGTCGCAGCTGGCTTAAAGCTTCCTTGACTGGTCCCTGATGGGATGGCCCGGCCATCTGGCACTACGTCAGGAAATTGTGTAATTTGCCTCGCACTGCGCGTGGGGGTTTTCTAGCTTATTTGCTTTCTCATGAGCAGTAACGCTTGCCCACTACGAGGTCCTGGCCAGGAATATTTTTAGGAGGAAACAAAGATATAAAAGCTTAAATATACAAATTACGTAGGAAACGTGCAGACAAAGGAATCGGTGACATTACAAGGAAATGCATATATCTGTCTAGGTGTTGCAAGAAAAGAAAAAGTGCAGATAATAAAAACAGCTGGACAATATTAAGAAATTTCGAGAACTTCCATAATGAAGAATTTCCCTAAGTTAACACGGGCGATGTTATGTCCCTAAGTTATGGCGCAGAGAGTGTCCGAAATATCAGCGCGAGCGTTCTTGCCACCTGAGCAAAAATCTAGTAACATTATTGCTCATTGCACCCAGTAGATTCCGCCGAATACCTCAAAAACGTTAGTTCTGACTGGCAGTGTTGTGTTATCGTCCGAATTTTTCTTATCCCTTTCTGATGTCCTGAGATTCACCAGTGCTACCTAATTGCTGATCAGCTAACCACATTCTTCCTTTTTGTTGTATTACTATCAAGAAACGGCTTCAGCTAGAGCAAAACAGGGGTAATTGAAGATCGCTGAAAGAGGCCTTCGTCCTGCAGTGGACATAAAAAATAGGCTGATGATGGCAAATATGATGATGATGATGTAGATCAATAACTATCCTTCTTTTTGCAGCATAAGATAAATAATTATTTATCCCTTTCCATCGCTCACCTTGTGGCTCAAGCGCCCGTTAACTTTTTTCAACACTCGACTTTTCTATACATGTTGTCTCTTAATTGCTTGGTATCCGCCCCAGCCTTCCTTTCAAAGTCTGTGACATTTGAAACTCCGTTTTCTCTTAAATTGCACTCTAATTACCTATTCAAAACATTCTTCAGTTGCCTATCTTCTGCTTCACATATACTTTCATTTCAAAATCAAAGGGCGCTACACTTTTTTCCTGTATTCCCTGACTTCAACTAAAGACTACCGTCACTGTACGCAACTAATATGGCACGAACTGTTCTTTCAGTACCCCACGCACCCGCCACGGTAAGCCCATGCAGTCGCTATGGCGTTGCGTTGCTGCGTTCGAGGACGCGGGTTCGAACCCAGTCGCGGTGACCGTCATTCGATGAAGGCGAAAGGCAAATATTCTCGCGCACTTACATTTAGGTGCACGTTAAACAAACCCTAAGTGGTAACAATTAATCTGGAGTCCTCCACTACGGCATGGTTCATAATCAGATCGTGGTTCTGGCACGTAAAACTGCATAATTTAATTAAATAATTTCCTTATTAACATTGTTAGCGCAAACTGTTTGTGCCAGCCGCTTTTCGTCAGTGTATGCCGCACAGCAGCGGACGTGGCGGCAGGCACCCGAAACCTTTGTCTCGACGCCCACGAGACACGAGTGCATGTACAGCAGCTGCACAAACCCCGGATGCGAACCAACGAACCGAACAGGCACCTAAAGTATGCGCGGCTTCTCTTTGCTACCGCCAGCTGCACGGACGGCTGGGCTAATTGCTCGCATTCGTTTCTTGCTTCTTTTACCTCTGCCTTGCTGTAACAGGAAGCTGTTTTGTATAGTAGCTCCGATTAAAGCGCAGCTTCTTTTGGGAAACCGAAATATCAACAGAATTCAGCGATTTTTCCACATCTTAGTAACTCATTTACTGCGACAACAGCGTGCATGCACTTGCTATGAGTATGTAGTCATTGTATACATGCTGCTACAATCATTTTGTCTAATACGTATTTTTTGATGGACGTTGGACACTTTCGTAGGCAGCATTGGCAGGCAACTTCTGTCTGAGGACGCTCTCCTCGGCCCATGGCCTGATACTGCAACTGCAATGCGGACAACGAAAGCGCTGTTTAAGTTCCTGCTTGTCACGAAACTAGACGAGCGGCTCTAGAAGGATCCGTCGTGTAATGTACATAAGCATTCACTCCCGTTCTCCTCATCATCATCCATCCCAGTACTTTCTCTCCTCTTCCTCTTCCCCAGTGCAGAGCAGCAGACTAGAGCGCAACAGTTGAGGCCGAATTCTTCACTTTTCCTGTCAATAAAATATATATCTCTCGTTTAGGGGTTGCAGGCCCCGTCAAGCCTAGTATTGTGCTTTTTTTTCTACACTCGTAAGAGCTGTATATTTAATTATGTACTGTTGTCACATAAACTGTGACACTGACGTGTCTTCTAAAGAACCACTTCATCCTCGTGATTTCGAGGAAGTCTTCTTCTGCTGCTTGCCTACTGTGGCCTCCGAAATACGTGCTCAGGCGTCGTCTCTCTCGGGGATCTGTGTGGCGCGCTAAAGACCCCACAAAAATTTCTATGCTCTAATGCTGCGCTGCGCAACATAATGGTTTGCGAGTGGGGTGTGTGTTCCATTCCGTTTTGAAGTCGTTCTTGGTTTTAGTGCAAACAGTGCGTTCACACAATACAATACAATACAATACAATACAATACAATACAATAATATATAATACGTTACAATACAACACAGCTTCCTTCTGCACAATATACCACCGGGGCTTGAGTTCAAATCCCAGTGGAGGTTGTGGGCAATGTCATGCTTTTCTTTGCTCTGTGACCAGGGTGCAGTCGAGAATGAGTAGGTGGTCTGAAGACTACGGCGCGATGACGTCGACGGCTTGATGATGACGGCCATTCGTCGTCGGCGTAACAGAAATGAAGGACAGTGCGAACCGTGACGAGCGTGATAAAAAAAAAAGAATTCCGGCAGGACCGATCTCACGGTAAATGCTACCGGTAATGCGTTTAGCATTGGGCCAATGTAGCGACTCACCGTATTGCCAACGCCGAAACGTGTATATAGCCGGGCTCCTCTCTTATGCTTCCCAGTGCACACGCTGCTCCATCTAGTGGCGCCACCGTAAAGTGCGCGCAAGCCGCGGCCTCGATTCCACCAGTTACCCAGGTTGGAAACAAAGAGGTTCATTGAAGGGCAGCACAAACCGACTGACGAGTACCGAGCGTTCCAAGTCGCAGTCAAATAGGTTTTTAGAGCGAAAGCTCTACTACGCCATGTCTCGCAGGGTCATTCATCGCGTCGCAATGACCTTGAGCTGCCGGAGCGCAAATGTGGCACGCGTGACGTCACGCCACGTCATCCGCTGCGGAGAGGACGTCGCAGCTGCCCTCGCTCGGAGCCTCGCCGGTGCGGTGCCACGTGACTATAGGCGAGGGTTTAACGGCTGCTTCGTCGGCGCTTGGTCGCTTGGTCGCTCAGTCTATCTCAAGGGCTGCAGAAGATAGCGTCAACCTTTCCCTTTCCACACGAACCACTTACTACTACTGGTCGCTCAGTCTCGCCATGGATGGCGCGGTGGCTGGGCTTGTCGGTGCGTGCGCTTGAGCGCAAGCGACAGGCTGATTCCAATCATCCAGTGGATATAGCTAGACGGCAGGCTGCGAAATCTCAAGCAAAGGCAAAATTGGCTGCTGAAACACCGGAGCAAAGGAAGGCCAGATTAGCACGCTATAGAGAAGCTTACCAAGCGCGGAAGCGTGCAATAATGACACACTGTGTGATAGTCTTTGTAAAACCAACCCAATCAGACCTCTCTCACGTGATAACTAGGTTTACAAGAGCTAAACCTTAGCCAATACTTTTTAATGGGGTTAGCATTCTTATAGAACTTGACGTACTTTCCAGGGTCTGTCTGTCTAAAGATTTTCATGCCAAATAGGGTAACTGGGTATTCCATGGTCCAATAGACAACACAACGAGCTGTGCCGAGGGAACAGGGCCAGAAACCAACCGTCGGACCAACCATAGGTCACAGGGTATGTGGTATTGCGTACTTATGTGCCGCTCTTCAACGAACCGGCTCGGCTGTTTGACATCGATACGGAAATCTGCCTGGCCGGAAGAGGTCTCGCCTGGTCTCCTGAAAATACTGAGGAAATTTGGGACGCAACTTATCGTCCATTCACGCTGCTGTTGCGAGGAGAAACAGCTGCAGGTCAGCAGGTCGTAAATGAATGCATCTCCACGAAACGCAAAAAGATTGAAGAGCGGTGCGTACCACGGGTCGGTGTCAAAACGGTTCGTTGAAGAGTGGCACATAAGTACTGAAGTACTCTAACAATGTTAATCGCATTAAAGGAAAAAAAAATGTTTCCAGTGAACGTCATAAGACTCATCTCTGCCCCGCCCAATAATTTGCTACACATCCCTAAGAGGCTCGCTCCTGTCCCGCGACAAGTGATCCATGTTGAGGCTTCTGCTCAAAGGAACAAACAATGAAGAAGCAGCTCATGACGTGACATGGAAAATATTACACAATCTGTATGAAATGATGTTCTGCTCATTAAGTGGCATACCAGTCTCTGTTTTACAAGCTTAACCTCGATTCGCTTTATTCTATTAAATGAATCTTTTATCGCTTTTTATTAAAAAAACGAAAAAATAAACTGCTTTTTTATTCTTTTTTAAGTTCTCTGTACATTTTTAAGAGCCCTTCTTGAGGCTTCCTCCTATGTAATGGCACGACGACTGTCCCAAGTAATAGAGGGGCAGAGGGAAATGCCGTAGTCTGTTGATTTCATTGTCTTCTTTTAACAATGAAAAGCAACGATAGCGACGATATTTTTGTTCTTACAAAGCAACAAGGCGCTTCGCTGACAAGATAAAATGAGGCGGGGGCGGTGGGGAGGTGTGGGCTTTGAGGAGACTTTCGAAGACCGGTGGGCGACAAGGACACCAATTGAACGCTCGGCTATTTGACAACATCGATACGGAAGTCTCGCTGACCGCAACAGGGCTCGTCTGGTCTCCTGAAAATACCGAGGAAATTTGGGACGCAGCTTATCGTCCATTCACGCCGCTTCTGCGAGGAGGAACAGCTGCAGGTCAGCAGGTCGTAAAAGAAAGCCTATACACGAAACGCCCAGCGTATCTGCGCCGCCGGTGGGCGACACGTCAGCGTCGGGGGTCCCGAAAGAGCAGATCAGTAAAAGTTTTCTCGCTGTCTCTCGGACGCTCTGTGGGATATTCGTCTCCGACGGCTCGGGAGAAACGTACGTGTAGAAACTATCTTTGCATGTCCTGGGCAATTTGATTGCGCCGTAATGAATGAATGGAAATAGCCCTTTCAGAACGTGTCGAAGGGGACATGTGGGTGAGCGTGCCTTCTGTGTCATTGTACAAAAAAAAAAAAAAAGATAGGTCGTTTTTCTTAGCCGTATATAGGACTTGTCTGGTGCGCGATATGCGCACGCAGAATTCTGGCAAATTGTATTATTTTACGTGTTTTCTACGTCTCGTGTCTTATCTTACGTTATCTTAAGCATTTGGGTGATGCATTTTATGACTAGACGTTTGAATAGCGCTTGGAGTGGTGTTGGCCGGGTTTGCGCATACAAAACGGTCCACCGGGGTGAGGGCTTTCATTAAACCTTGAGTTGTAAGTTAGCGCTCGTGTGTCCTGTTTCTAAACCTTCAGCTCAGTGCATTACACGCTACTTTCACTTTTAAACAATTTGCTAGCTTACCCGAACGTGAAGCCTCCCTATTGAAAAAACACATATGCCCCATAACTCCCACATCTAATAAGCCTATATGAAGCTATATAATCCTATATAAGATCCCGTTTTTTCCATCGTATGGTATTGGATGTGGGAGCTATAGGAAATACAGATTTTATTTTTTTCTGTAGGGATATTGGCATCTGATTGTTCTGTATTGTTTATTGTTTTTGTTGTTGTCGTTGCCGTCGTCATCGTCCCGTTCGAAGCAAGAACACACACACACTAACAATAAAGCTTGCCTAACACTCTACGTCCCCGTTGACACTCCACTTCGTAACTTGACAGCGTTTCTCGTTCCTCGACGCCCAGCAGGGAAGAAAATGACGCCCTTGCTCGCCTACTGGAACATCCGCTCCCTGGGACAGCCCGCGCGCAACTTGCTCGTCTACAAGGGCGTGCAGTTCGAGGACAAGCGCTACCAGCACGGACCGCCGCCTGAGTACAGCCGCGACGAGTGGCTGCGGGAGAAGTTCACCCTTGGCTTTCCCTTCCCCAACATTCCGTACTACGTTGACGACGACGTCAAGATCACCCAGAGCGTCGCCATACTGCGCTACCTGGGGAGGAAGCACGACCTGGCCGGCCGGTGAGCAGCCGCTCCGCTCAGGGAGCGCCGAACGCGTCTGACGTGTTCACTGCGTCGTGTCAGCAGGATATAAAAGCTCGATACCCACTTTGAGGGAAGTGGGCATGCCAAAAGCCGGAAAAAGCTGAGCGCGCACTATGCAAGCCTCTCACACGAAACTACACAGTGAGTTTGAGTGTCGCTCTAACGCTAGCCCCTGGTCGCATACCACGGGACGCATGGCCGATCATGTACGCGTTCAACCAAAGGCGTAGTACCTCGGTGTCACGTTAAGAGAACGTCAATATTCTTTGCATGAGAGTGAAGTCGAATAACAGTTAAAGAAAAATAAGGAGTAATAAAATCCTTTTATACTGGCGAAGTGTCCTTTCAAGACTCTATTTGCACTGATTTGGCAGAAAAAACAAGAACAAATGCCGAAATTTCCCTTTCTGGATTTCACGCATATGTCGAGGTGCTCGTCGTTCAGTGTTCCGTCACCAATATCGAAGTATTTTGACGCGTTTGGGCTGTCTTTGTTCCAAAGAATACTTAGCCTATAGCACGTTAGGTCAAGTCCTTGCTTAACTAAGCGTATGTTTTGCTTGTCGATAAGCGGTTGGCTAAACCTGAGCAGATGCAGTCAAATTATACGACCTCACGAGGAGCTATGTGCGGGAACTCCTGGCAACGTCACCACCTGTCTTCCGTCACGAGGTACTAAATCACCCCTCGTGATGTGTTTTACCTTTTTTGCGTCTTTTCCTACTCTCCAAACTTCCACTGCACTAACAATGTCCCTACGGTATTAAAGAGAGAGAGAGAGAGAGAGAGAGATAAGTGCCATTTACCGGCGCAGCTTAAGATAGTATTCCTCCTTTCGGTCCCTTTAATTAAAAGCTCATCTGGGCAAAAATGTGTAATGGAACTGCTGCTATGAACTATGACCTGAGTTGAAAGAACGGATCTGTACGTGTCTATAAGTCTGAAAAAGAACGTCAATGTACAATTACTGCAGGGTCAGATAAAAGGAATGGCCTGACAACTAATTGCATGGTTGCTCCGACTATCAATATAAATCTTTTGTTTGGAGCCACGCAGTAAAGATAGTACACAGATGACAAGCTTACCGACACAAAAGCCGAAGCTGGAAAGAGAGAGAGATATATGCACTGAAAAGCAAAGTAATTAAGATACAGAGATCACACATGAAATAAAGGCAACAATTTAACGAATTTAAAACTCCAGAACAGGAACCAACGACACAACAAAGGTAAAATTCTACGACCAAAATCCCAAGAAAGGCTTGAAAACCCGTTACAGTAACACACGAGGCAACCGAAAATAGAAATACAATAACTGTATGCGTTCAGAGAGAAAAAGACATTAAAAGAAAAATTCAGGGAGAGTGACGCATTTTCTTCAATGCAAGTATCTTTTTTTTTTGTACATCCATTCAATTGGACAGCGTGTGCAAGTTAAAGAAGTCGCCATATTTCCTGGTCAGATTGCGGCAGACACCTCAGGCGGCAATTACACCATGTACAGAGAGAGAGCAAGGAGAGGAAAGGCAGGGAGGTCAACCAGAAGAGCATCCGGTTTGCTACCCTACACCATGTACACCTGCCGCCTAAAGCATGGGCGTGTCTATATGAACCTTTTTCATTTTTTTTTCTATGGCGGACGGGCTGCAATAATCGTAGCAACCTTGTATAATTGGCAACAATCAAATATTCGCTGAAACCAAACATTAAATTGTCAAACTAGGTATTTAGACTGGCCAGGTAACCATTCGATTGGTATTTAAAATTTTGCATATTCGCACACCTCTAATAAAATATAGAAGGCGATACATATGAAACAAAAGATTTGTGACGTGTACTTGGCTTGCTCCTTCTGCTCAGAAATGACCAAGAGACCACGGAACTGGACGTGCTCGAGCAGCAGGCACGGGACATGTTCCTCGCGATCCCGTACCAGGCGGCAAACGTGCCTGGCGGCAAAGGAGGCCTCAAGTGGTACGCCGAAAACATGGGCTACGTGCTCGAACCGTGGGCATTGCACCTGAGCAACAGGAAGTGGGCTCTCGGAGACAGGCTGACGTACGTCGACTTCATGCTCTACGAAGGGTTCGACTGGCACCGAGAGTTCAAGCCGCAGGTTGTGCAGCAATACCCGCAGATCGCGGAGTACTTGCAGAGGTTCGAGGAGCTTCCCAACATCAAAGAGTACTTCGCCTCGGACAAGTACAACAAGTGGCCCATTCTGGGGCCAATGCGGCCGTGGGGCAACAGGAAGTGAAATGTATATATACTGTGGATGTAGGGGTGCGGGTCACTGGCGACGGCGCTTTGACCTTTATGCTACCGTCTTCTGTCTACCTCTTCTGTCTCAATGTCACCCACTTTCGTGGCGTTGGACGAAGAAAAAAATCAACGCAGCGAAAAATAATAATTGAAAATTTTAAATTCTATATTAGTGCCGGGATAATTATTCGATCAGCTTGCTGTTCAATAAAGATTTTTGTGAGAAATACGGGCTCTCTCGTTCGAAATTATGACAAGCACAAAACTAAGCAAAGTACAGTGTAGTTGTGTGCCGAATCTAGTCTCGCGAGCAATCGACTTGAAACACGTTGAGTCGACTTCAGTCTACTTGACTGTGATCACGAACATGCGGGCTGCGTGGCCACGCATTATCTGTTTGCTGTACTCGATTTACAGAGATGATGTCATAGATCAAGGCGTAAAGGCAGACTAGTCGGTTGCCACAGCTTGCATTCGTACTGGCAGTGCGAAATCGAAGAAAACGCGCACCCAAGGACAAAGGCTAAATAAACGAAATAGATACATGCCTGTGCGTTTTCTTCGATTTTGCACTGCCGGTACGAATGCAACTTACAGGGATCGGGTTTGGTGCATTCAGTTATACTATAGCTAAACATACGTACTGTGTTCACTTGCAACGGTGACCTGTTTCATAACATAATTACGTGAAACCGACCTACTTATTGATAGCACTGCGCCAGCAACGACGGGAGGCGTGTCAAGAAAGAAGCGCTGACACAACTAACTTTTTAAGCGAAGGTAGAGCTAGAATGTCAGTGGTGCAAATTTAGCGGCGGCGCCGTGGGAGTTGTCGACATCCTAATAATACTCGGTACGTACGAATCATTGGCAAGAAGAAATGTAGCAGTGGAATGGACGTTACAAAGGCTCACTGTGATGCTCCTGGAGGCTGCGTAGTCGACTCTATACGTTCTATATAGCGCGAAAGGGAAGCACCCATTTCTGCATGCTTGCTTGCTTGCTTTTGGCGTTCAGTTTGCTTCTTAAAGCTGAACAAAATCTTGTGATGGCAAGACCTTCGCAAGGCATGTGCGTAGCAAGTCTTTGCAATGGCCCCCGCTTTACAACCTTCGAGTGCGCGGAGTCAAAAGGCAAGCAAATTTCAAAGGGAGCAAAATCAAAAGATTTTGTTCAGCTTTATAAGAAGCAAACTGAATCGCCTCAGAAAAGCTGAGCTCCCTTTTTATGTTTTGACCGCAGTCGCTGA
This sequence comes from Dermacentor silvarum, assembly GCF_013339745.2. Lineage (NCBI taxonomy): Eukaryota > Metazoa > Arthropoda > Arachnida > Ixodida > Ixodidae > Dermacentor > Dermacentor silvarum. The sequence goes on along the minus strand of NC_051156.1, from coordinate 169,903,622 downwards.
GTGCCTGCTGACAGCAACAAAAATGAGATCCGGGACGCTCGCTCGAGCTCGTCAAAGGTGCGACAACGGCCGAAATAAAATTAATTTGGTCGGAATTCCGTACATTGACGTAGTGGCCATACAATCTCAGGCGAATCGCCGGCAGATGTAATGTGGATGTTTTTTTTTTTTTCTGTACCTGAGAGGGCTACAGCTATCGGTTGTTTGGGGCCATAAACCCAAGTGCTCAACCCAAGATGAAAACCAAGATGAAACCCAAGATGAAACACCGCAACCATTTCGTTCCTTGCACTGAAGGGGTGGTGTATTCCCTACCCCTGTCTTGCGGCAAGCAGTATATCGGCTAAACAGGCCGTAGTCTGAATGAGCGGCTAAGGGAGCATACCTACAGCGTATACCCTAGGCGACATCTGGCCACCTTGGTATTCACTGCCAAGACTACGGCTGCGGGGCCGACATTGGGACGTTGTAAAACGTTACCGGGACCAACTTGCACGAGAAATTCTCGAGACTTTGGAAATGACTACGCTAGCAACATGTGCGTTAGCAGGGCTTCGATCGCTTTGCCTAAAAAATTGATTTTATTGTTTCTTGACTTTGCATGTCTGTGCGCGCAAACTGCACGGCTTACAGTGACGATGTCTGATGGACTAGTCCTTTTTCTAATTTCTTTCATCGTTATTTCCTTCTTTTGTTATAGACTGCGCAAGTATATATTACGCTGTTTGTGACGAATAAACCTTGTTGTTAGTCAGCACCATGTATTTGTTCTTCTTTCAGTGGTGTTCCTTCTTTCGTGCTGTTTTCAATTCCAAGTAGGTCCTACCAACTCGCTCAAGCATCTACTTTATCTACTATACAAAAATCTTTAGCCATCTCCGATAGAATATATATCTCAGAATGATACCAGCCAATATGTCAAATTATCAATACACTGAAAAAAATTAACAAAAGGGGCGGCAGTGAATGCAATTATTGATTGCACCGAAATACTTACAATTTATTTCATCACGACGCTGCTAAAAAAGGCCGTCGAAATCAACGTTAAATATGAGCACAGGCCTTTCACTTAACTTCAGTATAATACCAAACAATTATCACTCATCATTAATACTAATCTTTACGTTTAGTTTACACATGAATGCGATGAGCATCCCCTCCGGACGAAGCGAGATACAAGTGGTCGGACGTGTGCAGCTTTAGTCTGGGTTATCGTCTGACTCTGATATCCCCGAGGCAGGGGAGCGCTGACCTGCGGACGCCTCTGCCCTCCTGAGATTACGGCACGGAAATTTTAGGTACAACCTGCTTTTGTGTAGGCTTCTGTCACTGCGTGGAGACAGAAGCAGCGTTAACAAGCCATAAAGCCTCGCGACTTGGCTTAGTGCAGGCGCACGCGACTGCCAGGTGACAATTAAGCCGCTGTCGCAGTCTACAGTGACGTTTCAAGTCAATCCCGGCCTTTCACCTTAGGGTTCTTCTGGGCCACAGACACAAAGTGCCCGCAAGAAGGGCTTCTCAGCTTGGTGAGTAAGTGGAAATGCTTTAGTCGTTCAGGTGTTTAGCCTTTTGTCACGTTCGTTTCTGTCTTCGACCGTATATCCATCATCATCATGGAATTTGCTCTTCCGCTGAAAGACAAACTATTCTCTTAAGGGTCAGTTGTCACTATCCATTTGTCAGCCGAGTCCATTTTATGATCGCATATTTATTATTTTATCGCTCCATCTAATGTCACAGGTCCTCTGACCGAGCAGTGTATATCTTAGAGAGCTTCAGTAACCAAGATAGTAGAAATTTGGGCGTCTTGGCTCATCATCTTCGTTCTTCCGTCTGCGCTATACAACCCGTAGTCACCACTCCTGTGTCAGCCGAATACATTCTATGACTGCGTATTTTGAGTTTTATCGCTTTATTTGATCTTCTGACACAGCTACAGGTTTATTGATGGATCAATGTATCTTTTAGAAGGCGTCCGTTACCGTGTCGTTGGTCAGCCGAACCCATTTTGTGACAGCATAATTGGGGTGCGACAAGTGACCGATGTCACATATGAAATCGTCCCCGCCGACCCTCTCAGCGTCGTCGTCAGCTGCAAGTGGCATCGTCCACGTGGCCAGACTAAAGCCATACCACACCTTTCCCCACGTATGTGTAGCTTAAGCACCGGGATGGTGCTTCTACTGCCGGGGGTGATGATACGGAACAGCCGCCGCAGTGGGGCTGCACTGAAGAGAAGGATGACGCTGTGTTCCCGCTTGGTATAGCGTCGCCATCTTGGCCTCCGTTGGCTTCCTTGTAAATAAATTGTAAACAGCCTCGAGCATCAGCTGCACGTTACAATATTTAATATTTTATCACTCCGTCTAACGCTTTTTAACAGAAACGATAATCTAAATTGCTAGTTAGTTCTCCGTCAGAGAAGGCAGTGTTTACGCGCGATCTGACGGACACCAACACAGGCAATTTTTCTGCCACACTCGCGACGTTTCACCCTTACTGCTTCATTGGGTTAACGTTAACTAATCTCAATGCTACTTTTTTTTTGGCTACAAGGTAAATAGATATATATTGCACATTATTATAGATAGTGCGCCCTTAAATATATTATGTATGTAATTATAGTTAGCGTAATATAGCCTTTTAAAACTACCATATAAGAATAAAAATATAATGCACATTTTATATACTCACACTTTGTCGAGCTTGAGTATAATTCAGTTCAGTTCAGTTTTATTCCTTAAAGGCCCCCTTTTATAGGGAGGGGGGGAGGGGGCATTTTCTTTCATTTTCACCTCCTGTCAACAAAGTTTTGGGAAGCTTTTATCTTGTAAAAGCTAGCTCTTGCCTTTTACTAGTGATTTGTTTCGGACCATTGACGCCCGAATTATTATAGATTGCATGTTTCAGGATTTTTCCCAGGCTTTTGATTTTGTCTCGCAGGAATAACTTTTTGTAAACTAAGCAACCATTGCGTCGATATTGTGGTTTCAGAGTTGCTCTTGTGGTCTTTGGTGTGCTGCAGAATTCTGTTCTGGGGTCTTTATCGTTAGTAATCTATGTTAACGACATCCCTACTGAAATTACATACAGTATCAAATTATTTGCTGACGACTGTGTTGTTTATCAAACTATCCCTAGCGCTTCAGACAATGTAATACTGCAGGAAGATCTCGATGATATCTCTTCTTAGTGCTCTGATTGGCTAATGAAGCTGAACGTAAATGCAAAAGCAGGCTATATCTGACCTCATGCAATTAATCCTAGCCTAGTACTATACGTTCTCAGTTCTACACCAGTGTATAATTAGAGCCTCTATATATAAAATCACATAACAGAAAACTTTTTTGTGATTTGCGTGTGGAGTACTTATCTAACAATTCTAGCTAAACGCATTCCGGGATTCCTAGGACACAATTTCTCATCCGCCACTATCCCGATGAAATTATCCTTATACAAAGCACGAGTACGGCCTAAACTGCAATATGCACGTCCCCTGTGCGACTCCGGGCATGCTTCCTTTTAATTAACACTCTTGAGGTCACTCAGTTCCCATTTTGTCCACTTATGCCCGTCATGCTAACGTTTCATCTATGAAACTAACCCTCGGTTTACCTGACCTTGCATACGGCGCAAGAGATGCCCGTCTAAGTATTTTCCATGAGATATATTACACTCACACGCCTCCTAATCAGGCCGCAAGTCTTACTTCGTACGTATTGTACTTAGTCACGCGTTCACCTTAAGTTAGAGAGCCGATATGTCAATCGAGCGCACTTACCTGAACTCTCACATCCAGCTAGCGCCCTCCAGTACACAGAATGAGATCCCCTCCCTGCCTGAGTCTCTGCTATCACCGACAGCACAAACTTTAACGAAGTGTGCCACAGCTATTTCATGCCATCCCACTTCTCTCCATAATTACCTATCGGCCTCGAGAGTATCGACAACAATAAATAAATTATTAATAGATAGCCGAGGGACAACGTGTAGACATTGGAAGTAATCTGCCTCTTCGTGCTCTATTGAGCTTGCGGCTTGTAAGCAAAAGAGCTGCGCAGCACAACGCCCGGTACGCTCGACAAATGACGCCTCCGCATTGGGGCGCCGTATCGATCGAAAATGCAAAGGAAAACAACATGGAATAGACGAAGTAATGAAGCAAAGCGCACTCGAAAGGAATAAAGGAAGTGTCAACTGGGCAAATGAGACATCGACGAGCAAATATTAATAATATTTCATTTGTTCCAGCGGATAACCTACTGAACAGAATTCAGGGGGGGGGCTCAGGGGGGGGGGGGGGGGGGGGGGGGCTCTTATTTTGCTATTCGCACCAATATAAAGCCAACTGACAATGAAGCGAAGGACAGCATAGGGGAAATTCACTGTCGTTTCTAATGAAACGTGGAAATAATAAGGAAAAGGCAAAATCAAAGTGGGCGAAGAGACAACTCGCCGCCAGCGGGAGCCGAACCTACAACCTCCGCATTACGCGTGCGGGGCTTTGCCAATTCAGCTACGGCGACGGCTGTCCGGGGAGTGTTATCCAGCGCCACCCGTGGCCAAGGCGACGAATGTGAACGATCCTGTCAGCCGCAGTTGTCACGTATTACGTGAACTTAGGCGCAATACAACTCACCAATAAAGCCTCGTATGCTACCTGAAGATGGCTAGTCCAACGTGCTTTAATTAAACGTCTTCCATTTCAATACCGTCTTTCTCTTTTCTTCTTTCAAGCTAAAGGGAGAAATCATGGCGCCTGTTCTTGGCTACTGGGACACGCGCGGATTGGCGCAGCCTATCCGAAACCTGCTCGTCTACAAGGGAATCGATTTCGTGGACAAGCGCTACAAGTTCGGTCCGGCACCCGGCTACGACCACGAGGAATGGCTCAAGGAGAAGTTCACGCTGGGACTCCGGTTCCCCAACCTGCCCTACTACATCGATGAGGATGTCAAGCTGACCCAAAGCTTGGCCATACTACGCTACCTTGGCAGAAAGCATGGACTGGCCGCAAAGTGAGGAACCGATTGATCGGAACGAGTCCGTACGCTGGCAGTGTTAAGCAAATTTGCCAAGTTTAAGTTGATTTCAACGAACTCATCTAGTTCTAACGCAATCATGTCTTGAACACGCACACACAAAAAAGAACTGTGGCGTCGAAGGCATGAAAAAAAAAAGCATTCTGCGATTCAAGTGTACCCTTGCTAGCACCACCTCCCAGCCAACAAGGCAGAGAAGTTTCCTCTCTGAAATTTCACGCATCATCTAAATCCCGCAATGAAACAACAGTGCTAAGTAGATTTAAAAACGTACTCAGTGTGGCCAGAAAAAAAACTAGACATCCTAAAAGGCCTGTTTGGTGCTGTTGATAAGTGGGATGCGATCAAAGGAGTGGTGGCGGAATGATTTCATATTTCCTATTTCACCCAAGTAGCGCCAATGGGTGTCTAATTTGTTATCAAACATCATGTCGGTACATTCTGTGTAATATGTTTGAATACTTCAACCTAATCAGCCTGAAAAAATGAAGAAAGGGCCGCGAAACAAGACACAAGTGAGCACTCATGACTTCGCGTGTCATCAAGATATTGAGTGATGAGTCGCTTTAATCTTTACATCTATAAGACGCACGTGGACGTCGTACCACTGTTGACATTCTCGTCAGCCGCAGTAAGCAGTCTTCTGGGAAGCGTTCAGAGTTTTCAGCGCTATTTCTTCGTCTCCTCCGCTCACGACTTTCAGTCGTGCAAGAATAACAGAAGTTGTGCTGTGCAAATCATACTGGTCAAAGTTTGTCCAAATCCGAGCCACTAATGCGCAATTGGCCAAATTTATTTAGAATTCTCAAAGTTGAATTTTGAATGGCAGAGGAAAGAACGTAGACTGCATGGGATGTGTAAATAGACAATGAATAATATTGTGATTTCGGGATATGTAAAAAAATAACAAGCAGTATTGTTACGTGTGACTTAGCACCTCCACCAAGAATGGTACGTGTAACTAAGAAAATTATACTGACAAGTTATATTAACAATGCTATTCAAAGCGCGGCCAAGATGACAATCGCTTAGCATCGGTACGAGTGTGTCTTCCTAGTAGTCTTCACTGCAGCCATGCTCAGGCGGCCATCATCGGCTACTGCTTGCTATCAATACAAGTGAAATGATATACAATATACAAGCTGAACTCACTACAACGCAAGTACACGAGCGTTTTTGCATTTCGATCTGTTCTTATCGATACAAACGTAAAGGGATATACACGATAATCAGCGACTGCACAGCTAAAGCGTATGAGCGCAGCGGGGTGGTAATTACCGAAAGAGCCGCCTTAAAAAATGCAACCTCCGAAATTAACATTTTTGCTTTAAATTTGCTCTCCTCCCTTGACGCCTGACGTTGTAAGGGCATCTTATAGTGTTAGTAATAGATAGATAGATAGATAGATAGATAGATAGATAGATAGATAGATAGATAGATAGATAGATAGATAGATAGATAGATAGATAGATAGATAGATAGATAGATAGATAGATAGATAGATAGATAGATAGATAGATAGATAGATAGATAGATAGATAGATAGATAGATAGATAGATAGATAGATAGATGTGTCTGCCAACAGCCCAGAGGCCTCGGCCACAGCACACAACGCCATGTGCTAATTATTTCTAGCACACAATCAGGTATACATATATTTGACAGCAATTTCGCATGCAAGGAATGCGTAGAATTGCCACTGTTACTGTAGCATATTAATATATTAATTAATTTTGCCACGATATATTGAGCACGTCATGAAATCGAAATGAAAGCACAGGTATGCTTTTCCAACCCGTATCTCTACATTTCCCATCACTCTTTAGCATCTTGTCCCTCTTTCTCTCTCCTTGGGTCATCTTGACCGCAGGAACGACAAGGAGTTGGTCGAGCTAGACGTCCTCGAGCAGCAGGCCAGGGACCTGGTTCTCATCCTGGCCTACGGAGCGGTGCCCCAGCCTCGCTACCGGGAGGGTCCTCAAGTCGTACGCCGAGAACATCAAGGACATGCTCGAGCCGTGGTCAAGGCACCTGGCGTCCCGCAAATGGGCGCTGGGAGACAGGCTGACGTACGTCGACTTCGTGCTCTACGAAGGACTCGACTGGCACCGCGAGTTCAAGCCGGAAGCGCTGGCCAAGTACCCGCCGCTCGTCGACTACCTGAGGAGATTCGAAGAGCTGCCAAACGTGAAGGAGCACTTCGCGTCGGGCAAGTACAAGAAGTGGCCCATCACGTGTCCCCGGAGGCCCTGGGGGTACTACAAGTGAAGCAGTCTCGTCGTTCGGCTGCGCGCGTTATATCCCCTGCAGTAACGGCGTTCGCATTTGTGTAGGCCCTACTTCTTTTGACATGTTCTCTCCAGTGGTGGCAAGGGAAAAGCCATGGGCATGGAGCTTCAGATAAATCGAACCCCTGCGTACTCAACGTGGCTTCATTTCACTTCAATGTGTTTCTTTTTGCTAAGCATGCTAACCTTTGATGAATACACTACAACGTTGCACGGGATGCTCGACGTGGCTGGTTCAGTCAACAACGGCAAAAAAAAAAAAAAACAAAAAAAAAAACATGGTTTTTCTTCTTTCGTAACGTCTGCAATTGGTAATAAACTTGTGCATGCTCGTCCAGCCGGTGACACGATTATCTTTCTGAAAAGACGCTTAATATGTTTGGCTGTATACACTAAACCGATAATCATTGATTCTGTAGTTGTGATGACTCATTATAGAATACAGAAAGCGTCATCTTACAACCGCGAGTTTCTTTCGATGGAGTCTGCAGCGCCTCAGAATCGCGTAACTTTGACGTATTTATCCACAGCCCCCTCACCTGACCCACTGCTTGGTGTCGATAAAGTTGTTTCCTTCTCCTCCTCCTCCACAGCCCATCATAATTCGTGACTCAAGATCCACTTTAACCAAACTAGGAGTATCCTGGCTTGACGTTGACTTAATACCATTAAAAAGCGTCCCTGCAAAGTTGCAAAAGGGAAGAACGAACTACGTACGCGTGTATTTTTCATCTCCTGCACAAATAAGCTGCGTGGGGGTGCTTTAGTATAGCTTTGTTGAGCTTAAAGTGGTAGCCTATATATCCTTACATCGCGCACTACATGATAATCTTGCGCGTGCGGCGAAGTGACTTTATTTATTTTTAAAGTAAAGAAAAAGGAAGGTAGGCCTCCTTATATGGTCGGCTATACCTAAATCCCAAATACAGTACTCGGGCAAGAATACTGAAGAAAAAAATCTGATTGCACCTAAGCGCTTCTTATCAGTTGTGAATGCGAACGCATCAACGTCCAATTGAACGGCGCTGAGCGGTCCTTCGAGTTTTGCGCTGCGAGTAATGTACCATACCGGTAAGCGCTGCCCGAGCCAGCAAGAAGCAGCAGCCTGCGGTGCCAATGATGCGGCGCTGCCCATCGGGCGACGTGTCGCGGCCATTCCCTCTCCCATCACGCAACGCCTGGCGCGCTAGTGCTTGCAGGGGCCCTTTCGCCCGCTCTGCCGTTGGCTCTGCTCCGTGGAGGAGCGCTCGTGCTGAGAGCGATCCCTGTCCCCTCACGCACTGTCGCCGCAGCAGGTGTTCCCTTTCGCCCACTCTGCTCCGTCGAGAGGCAGCTCCTGACGTGGTGTCGCAGTCAATGGCAATGCGAGTTTGACCTTCGACAATTGACCTTTGTGCTGCCTCTCGTATCAACGGCGAACAAAGCGCTACGGCGGACTCTGTCCCCGTCGCAGATGGCTTTCAAGATACAGCGGCCCGGGCGGGCGCGCGCGCGGCCGCCCGGGCTGCCCGGAGTTGAATGCGTTGTCGAATTTTCAGTCGAACGCATTGTTACTTCCCATACCTTGTCTTTTCCCAGCAAAGGTCGTGGGTTCGACTCCCACCAAAGATGCTGGGTTCGAGGGCCTTAATTAACTCTATCTTAATTAAGGTAAAGTTAATTAAGGCGCTCGAACCCACGACCTTTGTTGGTGGCACCAACACATGGTGGCGCCATGCGGCATGGCACCATGCCATGGCACCATGACAACGTATTTTTCGAGAGTAGCCATCTAAGCTTTCGCATCAATAAAACGCGATATAATAGTATGGGAGGCCGCAGTAGCCATGTTGGAGGGTAATCCTGGATGGGGTAAGCGGAGTTGTTGTGGGGACCTCAAAACGTGGCCCGTATACCCCCGTGAGGGATTGGCCACACATAAGGATATGAACTCTACACACGACAAGGTCAAACGAAAGGAACAAGCAACCAAGAGGAAACATAGGGGGACATGATGACAGCAGAATTTTGATTGAGCGCACATCACAAATAAAAAGAATATTGCACCACGACCGGCACCCAGTAGCAGTGTAACCTTCCGGGCGCTTCAATGAACTTATGGAGAGCTGTAGACATCAAGAACTACCGTGCGAAAATTTAATCTGTAATCGGACTCTTGCTGCCAAATTCAACGACAATAAAGACATTGTAACTACAATCGCCTCGCGTTAGTTCGAAACCATTAAACCACCGATGTTTCCATTGATTATCAGCGTTGAAAAAGCTTATCACCGATTATCATCGATTGAAACGTTGAACAATAAACTACCCGGAAAATAATTATAAGCCTTCATAGGAACAGGTAAAGAGTAGAAAACAATTTTATGCATTCTCCCTCCCAGACTCCCTTCAATCTGCTGCAAAAGTAAACCGAATGATTACTTCATCAAAGACGGCAGTGCAATTAACAGACGTCACGAAATTGTTATTTTTCTCCCGCAAATAGCAATTATCAGTCCGCAAACAGGGGCTGTTGTCCAACAAGTCGACATTCAGCATATACTCTGCATTGACTCCACGTATACTGCAGTGGTTATGTGCTGGGTGTGCTGCCCCGCTGAGGCTTATCACGCCCGTGACGCTCGCGTGATCGCTTTGTACAGCGTTTTCACTGCATTACAGCATGCTATGCAGTGAAGGCAAAGTGAAGGAAGGCCTCGGGAGTCGTAAAACGCCATCAACAGAACGCCGAAAGCCTTCATTCCGGTCGGTAGGCGTCCCATGACGGTCTTATATGCCTGCAAAATAAATGTCTTCGCCATACGCGGTCACCAGTCATTGGTCCATCTCGCGCAGTGGGGAGCATTCCCGGGACCGTATGCGTGATCTTTCAAAGATGGTGCAGTCGCAGAAGGCCGGAAAGTAGAGGGAGATGTGAGCTAGATAAGTGCCAGGCTTTCCTAAAAGATTGCAGCATTTTATTGCGATAGCAATTATATCGACACTCTTGGTGAATTTCTGCCGTCGCCGTCGCCGTGAGGTTCCGTGTAAAGTCCATGGGCGATAAAATCGTCGCCGCGCGCTATACGCTGTATGTGCAAGTGAACGCATGCGACGGTGAGCGAGCAATCGCGGCTCGCGCACGCAAGGGCGGGATCCGCGAGCACCCGCCCGCGCGGCTGTACCTTGAAAGCCATCTCCGGCGGGAGCAGAGTCCGCCCTCCGCGTGCTTTCGCGGCTAAGATCGCGCTGATGAGAGCGCCGGCGCGCAGCTGAATTCGCTCGCTGCTGCTGCTGCGCTGACTCACTCCAGCGTTTTCACAGCGAGTTTCCGCGGTCATCGAGTGAGATGTGTTCATGTTTGCTTGTGCGCGCGTGACACCATGCTTAATTTACATGTGTGACACCATGTTAACAAGCTTATACGAACGATCAAACTACTATCCTTACCTTGTATAGTTGTCCACTAATTTGCTATCGCAATTGATGCTTCGCCTTTCCTTTTCCTTTCTAGCTCAAGGAGTTTAGGATTCATATACTTCGCGCGCAATAAACAAGGACAAAACCGAGAGAGAGAGAGAGAGAGACGGGGGCGTCATTGTCGCCATAATTCCCAAAATTCATTGTACGTTTCTGCAATTTGTGTTGCTCTCGTCGCTTTTCAACTTTGGACTGTCTACATCACTCGTCAGGTTCCTCGCGTAGTAAATATTTTGTTGCTTTACGGGGTAAGTCCATTTACATATATAACAGTAATTCCCATGTTGTAGAAAATATCTTCGTCACCGTTGAAACTTGACGTTTGCTTCCTTTAGGGTGTGCTTAAACTTGAGATGCAAAGTTTAGATGCAGAGTGTCGTTGACATCCTTATGGTTATGGTTACACTGCGCACGAAGGCATACAGAGCACCTCGTGCACAGAGTCATCTAAGTGCGCTTGTAAGGTTAAATGGAGGAGGCTGTAAGCATAAGAACGCCTCTATAAAATACTTTTATTCCTTAAATATTTTACGTGTCGATGCCATCGCAGTTAGAAGCAAGAAAGCCTGCGCTAGTTGATTTCATTAATATCATCAGTTTTGATTATTCCAATGGGCTGTCAATTTCTTTCATTCGCCCAGTTTCTGCGCAATCCAACTTCCAGCTGCATGCATGCTTATACCAGCAAAACAGGACGAGTGTTATGAGGAAATTATTTATCTAGTCCTTGTCACTTAAGCTAGCCTAGCTCTTGGTCTAAATAATTTGCTTACTTACATTTCAACACGCCAAAGCAACACTTGGGTTTAAGAGACACAGCGGTGGGGTCTCCTGGTTCATTCTGATCATGCAGGGTTCTTAAATCTAAATTTGAATAAATAAGCGTTTTTTTTTTCGCCTTCGCCGGAGCGCGACGCTGGCGGCCGGGAATGACACCCTCAACCTCAGTAGCATGACACCATAGCCAGCGAACCACAGTGACGAGTTCAATCCTGCTTCCAACGTAGAGCCGCCCTAATGGGCATTAAATAAAGGCATTAGCCATACGGCGGCCCATATATGTGGAGAGAAGCGTTCTACTTGACGCCAAGAGAAGAAGAGGCTTCCCGCACGATTGTGCTAAACGTCTGGTGTTTCCAAAAGTAATCCAGGCCATCCGAAGATAGGTACTACGCCTCCTCCTTGCGTTTGTTAGAGACAGTGGACTTCCAGGCATGTGGTGACGAACAATATATCCAGAAGGAAGCGCCACAAGCGGAACAATTGCCAGCCTCGTATGCAAGGCTAAAACCGCCTGTAACAACATCTCCACCGCCAAGCGCCTCAAGGGGGAGGGGAGGGTGTAGGCTTTATTAAAGCAGACGGCAGTTGGGGAGGGGCTAGTGTGGGGAGTGTCGGTGCACGCTCAATATTGCTGGCATGTCTCGTAGTAGGGGGGGGGGGGAGAGGGGGAGTTCATTTTTTCTCGATCTCCGTCAGTGGCGTCATGAGACAATATATTTACCATGAAAGAGAAGGGGAAACGAGGAGCTCGATTTTTAGTAATCGTATCATAAGAAGCCAACACAGACACCAAGGACAACATAGGGAAAATCACTTGTGCTTACTAATTAAATTAAAGCAATGATAAATTAATGGAAATTAAAGTGAATGAAAAAAAAAACAACTTGCCGCAGGTGGGGAACGATCCCACGTCTTCGCATTACGCGTGCGATGCTCTCGCCAATTGAGCTACCGCGGCGCCGTTTTCCCATGCAGTTTCTTTCTGGGCTATTTATGTTTTACTCCTAGAAGCATGGAGGAAGGAAACAAAACAGGAGAGGCCCTGACGTCACTTTTTGAAGCCGGAAGTGCAGCCATGTTGGTGTGCCACCTCTATTTGCGCCTCCAATCAGGGGTTCTGCAGTTCGCCGGAGCAGATGGGCGCGATCTTTGAACTTGCATTGTACGAGCCACCGGAAGTGTGTGCTCCTGACGCGCGTCAAAACAAAGCATACAAAACTTCTGTAGCAGTTTTAGGGAAGCAGACGCGCTCCTGTGTTTTTCCGTGGCACGTTGAAGAAGACAACGAAGACCCGCGTCGTGATTGCTTGAGTGTATCTGTTGCTCGCCGACACTCACACTCACAGACCCAAAACACACATTTCAAGCTTACACACCACACTCCAAAGTCAGCTTTTCTCGCGAACAAAAGGTGCTGCGGGAAAGACACCGGCGGAAAAATCTTATCTCACTTTTCAGAGACCGAGAGCAGCAGCGAAAGCTTCAGGAGCGCGGTTGCCATGGCAACGTTCACATTTGGGGTACCCGTCCCGGTGCTCCTTTGCGAAAAACAGCACGTGACTTCCGCCACACCTTCTCCAATACGTTCGTGCTGGCCAGGGCCTCCTCCTGGGGTTTTCTTCCTCCATGCCTAGAAGTAACCCTGGGAGCGTTAGCCAGCGCCACCACTCACAAACTTGGCGGCGGATGTGGAACATCCTTTCTGCCGCAGGCGTCACGAGCACGTGATCTTTTTGGGTGAAGGCAACTGGTGAATAAACCCACACATGCTACCCTACCTGAAGGCATCAATGATGCCGGATTCGAGACCCTCGTTATGTAATGAACGGGAAGAAAGGTAACCGAGGGGCTCGAATTTATTAATCATTTCATAGGAAGCCAATAAACAAAAACACCAAGGACAACATAAGGAAAATTACTTGTACTTACTAATTGGGGTATACTAGTACTTACACAGGGGTACTAGTGGTTCTTTGGCACTCAAATCATAACTAATTTCAGAATTTGTATAATTTTCTCGGCGTTATCGAGCAGCAAACTTATGAACTGTACATCATCTTCCCCTACGAGACAGTCCTGTTGCCCGGATACTGAAGTCATGCGCCGAGAACGTCAAGGATATGCTCTAACCCTGGGAAAAGCGTCCGGGCGGTCCGAAATGGCGCTCGGAGACAGACTGTATAGTATACAACTGAGTCAAACAGCACCGCGAGTTTACACCGCACGTCGAGCAAACATACCCGGAAACCGTCAAGTGATACACAAAGAAAAAAAAATTGTAGCGTTTGGTCTCTCCCCTGCCATTCACCGTATCAGTGCCATAAAAACTCGCAGGGTAAATGTTGTGCAGGGTACATGACCCGAGCGCTTTGTGTCCAAGCGAAGCAGAGTCGCGTGTTATTTCGGTTTCCATTTGCACAGATAAGACAAAAGCCTTGCAACAATAACAGCTCTGTCTACACGGAGTGTGGAGGCAAAAGTGTTTTTAATGACACGGGAGACGATAAGTGTATGGTCTCTCTCTGAAAGAAAATTACAGAGTGAGGCACGTGGTGTTATACGTAAGTCTATAAAGTGTTACCTCTTTGGCGAAACGCCGTCCTTGTGTGCAAAGTGACTGAGGAAGACGAAAAACACTTCAAGGTAAGTATATGTCAGGACAACAGCACATGTCCTTTCCGATGCTCCTGTAGCAGCAAATGCCAAGTACTTTCGGAATATGTGGCAACGCTCCTAATGTGAAAGGATTTGACGATGTTTGTGTATTTAGAACAAAACTTATTACCAAGCAGACGATTGATCCAGCGGTCATCGGCCGGAAGTGATGGGTCCCGTACTCTGCTACTGGGATGTGAGGTCCCTGGCACAACCCATCCGCAACCTTCTCGTCTACAAGGGAGTCCAGTTTGAAGACAAACAGTTCAAGGTCGGCCCCCCTCCCGAGTACGACAAGTGGCACAAGGCAAAGTCCACGCTGGGCCTGACGTTCCCCAACCTGCCGTACTACGTCGACGACGACGTCAGGTTGACCCAGAGCTTGGCCATCCTTCGCTACCTGGGAAGAAAGCACGACCTCGTGGCCCGGTACGTTAATGGCATACCATTGATAGATGATGAATCGTATCAAGTGGTATATTGAATGTGTTCGAGTTCAAACAAGACAGACTCACAAGAAAATTGAAACTTGAAAGGATGAACAGTGACCGAACAACCGAAGCCTCAACCTGGCGCCAACGTTGCGACAAGAATACGTCGTCCGGGCAACAACTGCTCGATGCTCTGACATCGTTTCAGTTGTTTCAAGCAATTGTTGCCATGAAGAAAATTCCTTTTGTCGGAATGTTGGCCTCAGCCTAAGGTTTGCCGTGTTCGTTCACTGTAGCTCTCTAAACCCGATACGCACTGTTACGCGAGTATGCGGAAAACACGAAGTTTCAATGCTTTCTTAGCAACTCTTACGTATTAGAAATTAATTTATTTCTTCCTTACAGTTGCAACGCTCAACAGTCAGAATTGTTGGGAGGTGGCTTAGCGGGGATAATGTCATGGTTCCATTGCAATCATTTTCCTTTTCGACGCTTCGTAGGTGGTAAAAGCAGCACTCCATCTGGGTTATCATCCGGTTCCATCGACTGCGAGCGGTGGATAATAAGAATAGAATCAAGCAAAAACAAATCGTTACGTTATGCCGGGTACGTAAACACCACAACAACTGGGACGTCAGGGTATTGAACATGTACGGGAATTGAGCGGTCGTGACGAGTGCACTGTGCCAGAGTGGTAGGGAACTATTCTCCTTGCAGGGAAGAGGTTACATAAACGAAGGAGTGACACGGCTCTTGCTCAAAGTGCTTCTGATTATTCACCGTGTTGATAACTGGACCTTTTTCTTAAATTATAGATGTACTAGAAACTGTACCTTAGTGAAGTGGAAAGTGTCGGTGCTGCGAACAACCCAAGATTTTACTTGGTTGGTTGGTAAAAACTTTTATTAAGTATCCTGCATATTGGTGACCCGGGCTCAGGTCTCCCACGTCGGGACGTCCAGACTTTGCCTAGTTGCCGCTTCGCGGGCCTGCTGGTCGGCCCAGATTTGATCGCTGAGCTTGGAGCTGTGCAGGGCATCGGCACACCTCGCCGAGGAAACATCGGGATTAATGCCTTTAGTCTTTGCCTCACATTGCCAGAGCATGTGTTTTAGTGTAGCAGGTTCTATGCCGCAGACCTTGCAGGTGCTGTCGGGATAGATGTCAGGGTAGAATCTATGATACGCTAGTGGGTTTGGATAAGTGTCAGTCTGTGCGTAGTTGCCACCAGGTGGTAGGTTGGGCTCTGCATAACTTGTTGTTAGGCGGAGTGAAACTTCGTCGCGCCAGATAGAAGGCCTTAGTTGTTTTATTGTAGCTCGTTTAGCCCCAGTTGTCTGCGTCAACCGCGAGAGGTGTTCCGTAACGGTCAATTATGTCGCGTGCAGCGGAGTTTGCTCTCTAGTTAAGGTTGGTAAGTTTAGGATAGACTGCGCGCATGTGGGCGGGGAACCACATCACGGTGATAGCGGTTTCCCGAGCTTGAGTTCTGCTTTTGAGAATCCGGAAAGCTTCCGGCGAAATTCTTCCCTTGCCGTAATTTTGGACGGCTGTGCGCGAGTTGCTCAGGATAACTTGGATTTCTATGTAGGACATAGCAAGGGCAATAGCCACTGCCTCGGCCGTTTAGGGTACTTAGTGATTAATAAAAGTGTAATCGTGCAGGACGTTGAAAATGTGAGTTCTGAATAGCGGAATTGATAGTTACGTGGCATCTGCATAAATTCAATCCACAATTTACACCTAATGCATGGGTTCTACGGTGTCATGTTGGATGAAGTAGCCTTAGCCCACCAGTCCTTTTTTTTTTTTTTTCGACATCCGACTTGAGGTGTTGAGTGGCTTTCAACTCAAGGCCTTCAACAAAAGGGCAAGTTCAAAGGGATGTTGTGGGATCCTTCCTGCAGTGTATGTTGTTTATGGACCTATGCTTTGTTTCCCTCTTTTTTCCGAGTAATGTACGACCTATAGTATGCTGTACGTACGCCCTTATTGTTCGCGTGAGCACGTAGCTCCAGCGTTCCTCACAGATAAAATTAAAGTGTGCGGCTGGACAGGACGATATAATAGAGTGATGATGACTCATTCCGCAAACAAATTTTGGTCATGCGCCGTTTATATGAGAGCATTTTATCTTCAGACAGCGTAGACAGGGGCACGGGAGACCTTCCTATTCTGGCTCAAGAGTAGACTGCAGTTACAAACTGAAATGAAGCTTTGTTATTATGGCCACTGCTCACTGTGAGTAAATAAAGCAACTAAATCCGTAAACTTGTAGAGCTATAGAGCTGTTTCCACATGCAATTAGTCATATCGCTTTCGGTACGTACTTCTCGTGCATCGGCGTATTCGCCCTTGCAACAGCGTTATTCTTAAGGTACCATGCTCACTTCATTTGCATGTGTTTGCGTCTTCTGTGTACCAGGAACGACAAGGACACTGCGGAACTGGACGTCATCGAGCAGCAGGCGCGAGATCTGTGTCTCCTTCTAGCCTACGGCGTTGTACCAGATGCTAAGCTCGAGCACGGTCTCGAATCATACGCCAAGAAACTGGACCAGGTCCTGGGTCCCTGGAACGACTTCCTGGCCTGCCGGAAGTGGACATTGGGGGAAAGGCTGACGTACGTGGACTTCCTCCTCTACGAAGGACTCGACTGGCACCGAGAGTTCCAACCGGAGACGTTGCAGCGGTACCCGCACATTGTGGAGTACATGAACAGGTTCGAAGAACTGCCCAACATCAAGGAGTACTTCGCCTCGGACCGGTACAAGAAGTGGCCCATCTTGAGCCACCTCAGGAAGTGGGGCTACAACAAGCCATCCGAAGGGCATGAGTAGGCGCCGGTTTTGCTATTCGCTGGATAAACGTGATTTTGTTGTGCAACCCGCAGTACATCGGCACTGGTAGCTGATGCGACCCGTGTGGCTAAACAAAGTGGCGATTCGCTTCATGTGTCATATGTATTTATTGCTCTTGTCACTTTCGAATACAGGAGGCACACCGTTATCACTATTAGTGTGTTCGTTATTTTGATTATTCGTCGGACACGTCAAATAAGGGCTGCTAGGACAACTTTAGCTTTTCGAGCCATCCTCAGTATTTGATCGGGTAGACGAACGATCGGAGGGAAGAATTAGCAGGCGAATGAATAGATGGAAGCTTGTGTCATGGTGATTGTTTTTTCTTCATGCCTAGATGGATGGATGGATGGATTCATCCATCCATACATACACACGTACACACATGTGTGTGTGTGTGTGTGCGTGTGTGCATGTGTGTGTGTGTGTGTGTGTGTGTGTGTGTGTGTGTGTGTGCGTGCGTGCGTGCGTGTGTGTGTGTGTGTGTGTGTGTGTGTGTGTGTGTGTGTGTGTGTGTGTGTGCGTGCGTGCGTGCGTGTGTGTGCGTGTACAAGAAAAGTTGGAAACGACGGCGCTGTTGAATCACGCATTCCCATTTTCAGCAATCACTGGCCGTGATCGCCTATACATACCACGAAAGTGCTATAATTATTTTGCACCGATGTGTATGTTCGTCACACGCTGTATTTTAAGTAATGATTACTACTAAGGCACGTAAGCGTAAAATCTAGACTCGTAAACGTGAGGGGAGAAATCTAGTTTTTACTCGCAACATAATGAAGATTAGAAAGAAAGCAAGAAACAAGAACTGCTACTGGCAGTGCCGCGCGAGTGCGGCTCCTCCGCGTACGGAGAGTGGCTTTCCCGCATAACTTTGGAACCCGAGATGGCGTACCTTGGCGCAACTCTGGCTCCCTTAAGGGATCCCATACAGTAACTGTAGTTGTGCCATCTGGGTAACGTCACGTCGCGGCAATTCACTGAACTAAGGCACACCAACGGCTCCCATTGAGGAGCGAGCGATTGCGCTGGCATTGAAAAAAAATTGGCTGTGACTTAACTCAGTTATGCCTGGGTGTGCGTAGCGAGAGGTACGGTTACACGCAAATCCAAACGGATTGTCTGTAAAGTCCGTTTGGAACATGCGCGCCGCACTTGAACTTTCAGCCAGCCGAATCACATTGTGCGTCACACGGCGAGCCTTCACGTCCTCCAAATGCGTTGTATCGGCGGCTAGGCGCGCCGCTCTCCGAGCTGCATCACTCTGCCGTCTCTGTTCGATACGCCAAGTACGTTCTTCTTCTGTCCCCGCAGCTTGTTGCCTCCTCCTGGTTTCATTCCGTCGTTGATCCGCGGCCCTGGCACGAAATGCCGAACTAGACGACGAACCATCCTCATCTGAATCCACTCGGCTGGCCGCTTCGTACTTACGACGCTTCTCGAGGCGTGCGACTCGTTCTTCCTCCGTCTCCTCGGCTCGCTGCCTCCTCTTGGTTTCGTTCCGACGACGAAGCCTGGCTTCTTTCAGTCTCTCCGACTCACTTTCCATATCTGCCGACGAATCCCATCCGAGCCGCCCCTTGTATATATATGATGCAACGCCGGATCCTCCTCTGTTGTTGCAACGCGGTTTCACCGGCTCCTCCTCTGACGTCATGCTAGGTGGTGCAGCGAGCGGCGCTGCCAGCTGCGGCGGTTGCTAGGCTACGGCTCAGCTCGCGGTGCGGCCACCGTCCACAGCGAAACGGCGAGAATACGACCAATGTAGCTCTCCCTGCAAAAATAAGGAGACGCTGGTCGAGCAGACGACAGCTACTCAGCCCGTGAGCTCGCCTTAGCCAATGGGCGCTGCCAAAACAGCCGGAGCTTGAGGATAATGCGCCGCCGCAGTTCAACCGCATTTTGCTTCACCCTCGGCGTTTGCCAAGGCGCACCCACTCCGCCATTCTGGTACACCTTAGGGGCGGTTCAGCCACCTTGGGAATTATGGAAAGTACATGGATTTGCCTAAACTTCATCCGTCTGGCTGTAAACGTCTCTCCGACTTTGTAAATGCGTCATTTTCAAGAAAGTCATCATCATCAGCTTATATATTTTATGTCCACTGCAGGACGAAGGCCTCTCCCTGCGATCTCCAATTACCCCTGTCTTGCGCTAGCGTATTCCAACTTGCGCCTGCGAATTTCCTAACCTCATCATCCCACCTGACTTTCTGCCGTCCTCGACTGCGCTTCCCTTCTCTTGGTATCCATTCTGTAACCCTAACGGTCCACCGGTTATCCATCCTATGCATTACATGGCCTGCCCAGCTCCATTTCTTCCGCTTAATGTCAACTAGAATATCGGCTATCCCCGTTTGTTCTCTGATCCACACCGCTCTCTTCCTAGCTCTATCAACGTTAGTCCTAAGATTTTTCGTTCCACCGCTCTTTGTGCGGTCCTCAACTTGTTATCGATCTTCTTTGTTAACCTCCAAGTTTCTGCCCCATATGTTAGCACCGGTAGAATGCAATGATTGTACACTTTTCTTTTCAACGACAGTGGTAAGCTCCCAGTCAGGATTTGGTAATGCCTGCCGTATGCACTCGAACCCAATTTTATTCTTCTGTAAATTTCTTTCTCGTGATCAGGGTCCCCTGTGAGTAATTGACCTAGATAAACGTACTCCTTTACAGACTCTAGAGGCTGACTGGCGATCCTGAATTCTTGTTCCCTTGCCAGGCTATTGAACATTATCTTTGTCTTCTGCATATTCATCTTCAACCCAATTCTTACACTTTCTCGATTAAGGTCTTCAATCATTTGTTGTAATTCGTCTCCATTGTTGCTGAATGTACTACGTAATAAAATATTAAATAAACATTATCAAAATCACCCACCTGCAGGATTCGAACACTGGACCTCTACCCCAGAAGCCCAACATTGAAACCATTACGCCACGGAGGCATGCATCGTCCGACGGCATTGAACTCTCTTATAAAAAGAGAGACGAAAACTTTTATTTTTACGCCAACGTACGGCGCTCACCTCTGGCCGGTCAGCTACCAGTCCTGACTCAACACGTATCGAACGTGCTAGATAAGAACCAGCAGGAGAATGTTAGTTGCATGGAGTAGTGGAGTGAGCCAGTCCGTCCATGACCGTGGCTGGATGTTAGTGGGAATGGTGGAGAGGGCTGACTGCAGCTTGGGTTGAATGTGAGGGCAATGTCATAATAGACAATGCTCTAGGGACGGATATTCCATGCATGTTCGAGCATTTTAGTCGCCCAGGTAGGCCTTGAATATAGCAGTGGAAAAAAGGAGTCACTATTTTGTTTGAAGTCTTCGGAGAATAGCGCTGTCTTCTCGTGAGAGGGTAACATGAATTTCTAGCGGGCAAGCCAGCGTCTTGAGACGCTTGGCGCGTTTCAATTTGGACAGTTCGACAGGTTGAGCCGCTATTAGTAGCTGTTGTGCGAGTTCGCAGAGTATTCTACAGACGAGAAAAAAGAAAAGCCCCAAAATAAGTAAACTTTTACACTCAGTGGTGTGCTTTTTTCATAAATGTTGTCTCCAAGCGGAACGCAGTCATGATTAAGTAAAAATTTACGCAGAATCTCCCCAGGGAGTTATTTGAATGATGCGTAAGCATTTCGTAGTAACGCCGTGGTGTTTAGTGCTCACACTCAACACTGCTGGTAATCCTAGCACTGCTCAGCGGCTGCGGTCGTCTTGGCGCCATTACGGTAAATGCGACAGCACTGCGGCGACACGAACTGCTGCGGAAGGCGGCGCAACGTGAACTGATGAGGCAAGCAAACTACTGCAGTTGGCGGCGCCAGGGGCGGTATTCTGTAAGAGTCTACCTAGTGGACTGTCCATTTCGGCTGTCGCTGATTGGCTGCTGCTTGATGTGCAGGAAGGACACTGGCTGGCATCTTCCTGCACATCAAGCAGCTGCCAATCAGCGACAGCCGAAATGGACAGTCCACTAGGTAGATTCTTACAGAAAACAGCCCCAGGTGCGCTGGGGCGGTATTCTGCGGTACAGCAGCCAATCAGCGACAGCCGAAATGGACAGTCCACTAGGTAGACTCTTACAGAATACCGCCCCTGCTGACGTTCCGATCTGAAGCCACGGCTGCTCCACAGTTCTGCCTTACTAAAGGTATATATGCCTAGTGCGTGCCTGTCCTAATGAAGGACCAATATTAGGACAAAGGACATCATAAAGAAACGACAAAGCATGAAAGTGTCAAACTCAAGAGATCAGATAGAATTCGCTGAACTGTCAAAACTTATCAACAAGAAGAAAGTAAGGGATATTCGAAATTATAACGTGGGAAAGATTGAGGAAGCCGTAAAACATGGACGCAGCATGAAATCAGCCAAAAGAAAACTTGGCATTGGACAAGGCAAGATGTATGCACTGAAAGATAAGCCAGGTAATATCATCAGCGATTTCGATGACATAGTAAAAGCAGCGGAAGATTTCTATACTGACCTGTACAGTGACCAGAGCAACCAAGCTACTTTCATTCGAAGTAGTGATGAACAGGATGCAGAGGCCCCTTCTATAACTAGCGATGAAGTTAGAAGGGCCTTGCAAGACATAACCCGGGGAAAATCGGCTGGAGAAGATGGAATAACAGTCGATTTAATAAAAGATGGAGGAGATATCATGCTTGAAAAGCTTGCGGCCCTTTATACGCAATGCCTCATGACTTCAAGTGTACCGGAGAGCTGGAAGAACGCCAACATTATACTAATCCATACAAAGGGAGACGTTAGAAAATTGAAAAATTATATGCCCATTAGTTTGCTTTCAGTACTGTATAAAATATTCACCAAGGTCATGTCCAATAGAATCACGGCAACGCTTGACTCCAATCAACCAAGAGAACAGACTGGATTCAGGAAGGGTTATTCTACAGTGGATCACATCCATGTCATCAATCAGGTACTCGAGAAATCTGCGGAGTGACAATAAGCCTCTCTATATGGCTTTCATAGATTATAAAAAGGCATTTGATTCGGCAGAGGTACCAGCAGTCATACAGGCATTGCGCAATCAAGGAGCACAGGATGCATACGTGAATATCTTGGAAAATATCTACAAAGATTCCAGAGCCACATCGGTTCTCCACAAGAAAAGTAGAAAGTTACCTATCAAGAAAGGGGTCAGGCAAGGAGACACAATCTCTCCAATGCTATTCACTGCATGCTTAAAAGAAATATTCAAGCTCTTAGACTGGGAAGGCCTAGAAGTGAGGACCAACGGTGAATGTATGATGATGATGACGACGACGACGACGATGACTCGGGGGAGAGGAGGATTTGTTTCCCACGCCGTCCCTGACATGCGAGGCTGGTAGGCGAGGGCTCTCTCTCGACAGGCGAGGACAGGCGAGTATTGTAAGGCAAGGACCCTCGTTCGAGGCGACGACGGTAAAAAGAGACTGCCGTCGTTGTGCGCCGTCCTTCGTGCAGATAGCACGTGACATTGTTTGGCATGGAGATTGCCTAATTAAAGACGTTTCGCGTGGAGTGTTATCTGCTTGGCGCCATTCGTGAATTCGGAAAGGCTGTCTGGAAAGGGCAGCGCAGCGCATATAAAAACGGGGTTCTCGGCTAGTGCGTAAACGTGTAGAACAGTGATCTGACGATCATCGGCGGATTCTGCGTTCTCACCTACCAAGTAAGTTTAGGCTAACATAGTAAAATGAATTAAACATATCGATTCCGTTTCGGCCAAATGTCAGCTTTTAACATGCTGAGTGGTACCATGCGACTGGCACGGCTTAGCTATAGTATAGCCCGCGCTAAGCTGGCAGATGATGGAACGAAAAAGTCTAAATGTACTAAATACGCATTATTTCTTCTCCGTACATAGCTCTACGCGATCTCCGTGCGTCTATTTCGTTCCAAGCTTAATTTTGACGCCTCTTTCTTAGTCCTACGTGCGCTACAAGGCCTCAAATCATATAATTTACGAGATGAAAAATGGCCAGAAGCCCAGACCCCACGAGCCTCAAATCAGCCTAAAGTCGCCAAAAAAAGTCCTTGCCTTCGAAAAAAAAAAGAACACGTGAAACTAGCCGGGCTAAAACTCCGACCAACGTATTGTGCAGTGAAGGTGAAACTGAAACAAAGATATGCCCCACGCAACCTTGTGATCGTGCAGTTCAAAAATTTTTTTTCTCGCTTAAAACAAAATTTGCTCATTTAAAGCATTCTAAATAAAATGGCATCAAAGCATACTATACAATGCTGATTAGGCCATATTTTTACTTGGACGGTTACATTGTGAAAATGGAGCCCCAAATGGAGTCAGAACGTCCTTTTTTTTTCATTTTTGTCATGATTTTACCAGAAAGGTTAGGTTTTGTTGCTTTTCAGGGTATTTTTATCATCTAGTATACACACATACCAAGCCCATTTTGGGAATGT
Source organism: Dermacentor silvarum (assembly GCF_013339745.2). NCBI lineage: Eukaryota > Metazoa > Arthropoda > Arachnida > Ixodida > Ixodidae > Dermacentor > Dermacentor silvarum. The sequence continues at coordinate 169,879,671 of NC_051156.1, read as the reverse complement.
ATTCCTTATAGAGCAATAATTTTTTTTCTGTAAAAAATATTAAATATGCGGCAATGGTCGACTTTTTCTCAGGACTAAAAATAATGTATATTAAAACAATAAGTAATAAACTACAATAGTCACGAAAGAGGGCCGTCTGCAGAATATAGTGAAAAGCATTTCGCTCTAAGCGTAGCACCAAAGTAGCTAGAACGCCAATGCATTTCTCCGCAAAGTTCGGGAATTATTATCTCGGAACTGGTGTCATCCTGAGAACTCGTTCCAAGGAGATCCGCCTTGCGAACTCCGCGGCTAGAATTAGAAAATTGCAATAAGGGCGATAAGATAATTAGTGATTTTTGTTAACTATTCGATTATGGGTTTCAATCTTTTGTGCAAGTAAGGTCCACCTCTTCGAATAGGCACGCTCATGAACTAGAATTGTACTATCTGCCACAGGCCACCTTCAAAAATTTTTGAAAGTGTCCGCTGAAACACCCTCTATATGCTAGCGTACCTTCTGCTTTCTTTTTTTAAAGCTTTCTATTTGTTATTTTACTTTCATGTATGATATGTATCTCCTGCTATGACAATCCTTGTGACCTATAGTGAGTTACATATAAAGCTACTAAAGCTACAAATAAGTAGCAGCAAACGAGGCGCAATCATTGGTAGCGATCGAACTTAGACAAATACATGAAGTAGCGTTCGTAGTTGTATAGGTTGTATTAATTGCAGTAAATATTCGCTTACTAACTGAATAAGCACGGTGTCATGCGGGCAGAGATAAAAAGTTTCATGGCGACGAACCCCTAATGAAAGTTTATGAAATGCAGGTCTTCCTGGGAGTTGCAAGCGAAAGTGGGGTGTATTAATCGTACGATTTATTGTGAGAGCCGCCCTGTAGTGACAACTTTTGATGACGTCAACGAAAGGATTATTCACCTTCCACCTTTTTGTCACCAATAACCATAATCCTCATCGGTACCATCATCGGCATAATCATCAGCATCATTGTCCCGATCATCATCATCATTATACTATACAGCCATCATCAGTGTGGCTCTCAGAATAAATGAAATGGTTCATCATTATCATTAGCCATCATCAGTGTTGTCACGTTGTTAGAGTGCACTATGTTCGGGATCGGCCCCCGAAGGATGCTAGAGGCTGGAAACATACCCGAAAAGTGGCCTTAACTCGCCCATGAAAACATTGTCTTCAATGTGAAGAGACACTCCCTGTGGCAAAGCTGTCATGATGAGGAGCATCTACAGCGGAGATAGTGCGTGCCTGAACCAAGGCGAACGTTTCATGCTACAAATTGCTTCATCAATCAAGCTGGGCCGCATCTCTAAACCTCAGATTGCGCGACCTGAAACACTGGGCGCGCGTAAAGACTGCGCGCATGAAACATCAGCCATCTCGGCTTGTCCTTGGTTGATCGTCCTTCGCTGTGTAAGCCTCAGACCTCAGACATATGGCGCGCGGGCCGCGCGGGCAGCCACGGCCGTGCTGGGGAGGCGACGCGCTCTCTACTCTTCTAACCCGCTGTGGGCAAGCGCTGGCTCAATCATGTGACCTCCAACATTAGGCGCGCGAGAAGACGGCGCATACCAAGTCACCATAAAAAAAATATGTCTGGGATTCTACGCGCAATACCCCAGTCTGATCATGGGGAAGTACACCGTAATGGGGACTCCGGATTAATTTGGACTATCTAGAGTTCTTTAACGTGCACTCAGTGCATGGTATATCCGAGCGTTCTTGCAATCCGTCCTCGCCAGAATGCCGCCACTGCGACCAGGACCGAACCCGCGTCGTGCTCAACAGCACAACGCAATAGCCACTCAGCTACCGCAGCGGGTACCAAGTCACCACTTTTCTCGGGTAGAATGTACTGCAAATATCTCGGCTCGCCCTCCCACGCTTGACAGAATACAGGAATAGACATGTTAGTGATCTTATCTCGTCCGTCCTTGTCCTCTGTTTGCACTGTTCAATTCAGCAACTCGCATGCTTGCCCTGGCACACATACTCCTTGACGTGATCACCAACATATGATCCCCGATAGAGTTCGAATAACTAATTATATGACGCGCGGATCACTCATTCTACTCGTGATTCGAACTTATCCGGCACATCACTGTGGCGACGACGAAAATGCGCCTGGAGTGTCCGTATAAGTGTGATCGCACTAAAAGAAATGTCGTTAAATTGCGGGCACAGGAGAACAGCATGGTCCCCGTGCTCGCCTACTGGGACGTGCGAGGCTTCGCCCAAGCCATCCGCAACCTTCTCGTCTACAAGAGAGTCGAGTTCCAGGACAAGCGCTACCAGCACGGATCGCCGCCGGAGTACGGCCGCGGTGAATGGCTCAAGGACAAGTTCACGCTGGGACTAAGGTTTCCCAACTTGCCGTACTACATCGACGACGACGTGAAGATCACACAGAGCTTGGCCATTCTCCGGCACCTCGGAAGGAAGTACGACCTGGACGCCAGGTGAGCAGAGCGGATCGTTCGCCAACGTTGTCTATACCAAACGCCGCGGTGACACACTGGTTGCCGGTTCTGTTCCGTTTGAGCACGAGGTCGCGGGTTTGGTTCCCCGCCTCAACATTATTACGCATCAACAGCTGTATTACGCTTTCTTTAGGTTGATGTATAGATTACTGTGGCGAGAGTCTGAGCCACTGAGACCATGATGCCACGGTCAGACTGGTAGTGTCATATTCAGCGACTGAACTTCTTCAGTAAGTGCCATTTTGGCGACTCGATGCTGCATGGCAAAACAAAGTGGCATTCGGAAATGATTCAAGTACGGATCAGGTATTGCATATAACAATTGTAATGATTATTAATATTTGAAAATGGTCACTTAATGTAGCTACAGTTAAAACTCGATCTAACGAAACCAGATTTTACGAAGTTCCCGATCTAATGAAGCAATTTGCATTCCCCGGCAGGTACCTATAGGGTACCGATTTAGCGAAGTTTTTTCTGAAATAAATTAGTAAAACATTTTCACACAGGAGGGTTTTTCTTCAAGCGTGTGCTCTAACACTGTCACGTTAGAACATCTGCGCGCCCTATACTCACGGCCCTAGCTTTATTTTGACGAGGCTTCACGCCGCGTCCATATATGCATGGAACAACGGACACGGTCAATCCAAATAGGTCGTGGAGCTTCGGGCGAAAAGCTGTTCAGAACAAATTGTGACCGGCATAAACAAGGGTGGTTATGGGAGGAGCGATTGAAGCGCGACTATGTGAAGAAGGAACAAACATTGGGAATGAAAAAAGCGTCATTTAAATAAAACGAGACGCAGTTTGATTCATTCAATGAAAATGAAATTCCTGGTCAAATACGCGCGCATGGCGAGAAAAGAACAGACAACTCTATTTCACTTTTTCATCATCAATAAATACCATTTTTCAACGCCCACCATAGGAGGGGGCGTTGACACCGCTATCACTTGCAATGCTATGCATGTCTTGAAGTGCGCAGAAAGGCGCGCTGTTAAAGTTCACTTGTTACAATACGCCCCCCTCACACGTTATGTTGTTTTGCTTGTCGACGTTTATATAAATTTCGTGGCGTGAGGAGTTTCATCGTTTCTATGCCTGTTCAGTCAAAAGCAGTGAGTTGCGACCGTCAGATACTTGTTTGCTTTAGCTGATTTTATGCGGCTGCGCTGGCTGACGGGCTTGGCGTCCGACGATGGGACCATGGCCCTCTACACCCAAAGTTTCGTTGGCCTCCAAAGAAAGTATGTTTTGTGCAGCGGTGCGATTTCGACACCCGTGCGGCTGACCTTTTCTTGTATCGCTTTCTGCGCTGAAAGCTTGTAATGCCCATCAAGTCGAATGGCGGGTCATTTGAATGTATACAGCTCTAATTAATGGCAGGCCACCAAAACAAATTTCGCGCCTTGAAAACAAAATGACGTCACTTCTGTTTTTAACTGATATTCCGCCGGAAGTGTTCCCTCATCACACAGATGGCGCTAAGCCCCATGAATCACCGATGAACCGCCGATGAACCGCCATGTTTTGAACGCATGGGCTTCTATAAGACAAGTCCACTTGTCGAAACGTTGGCTCCTGCTCTTACCTTGTTCTCGTGTTGCTCATAGTCTTGAATCTCCATCTCCCGCATTCCCCGTGTTTTTCCTGGATTTATTCTATGAAAGTAATATTGTGGCTCTGTATTAGCGCTAAGCTGGCTTGTTTCTTTTTACTTTGTATTATGAGATTGACTTGATTTACTTTCTTGTGTCTAATCGTAGAAAACGTAGAAAGTGTCGTTTTGTTCATGTTTATTATAGATATATAGACTGTTTAAGCACCTTTGCGACAAGTGCTTTACTGGCAGATTATTTTGCTATCACCCGACGTTATCATCCTTTCCTCATTTAACAATTGATTTTTTGTAAAAAAACGGCGATGCAATAATTGTCATCGTTTCCAAATTCATAAATAAAGTAAGCATTCGAAGCGCAATACACTTCTTTTGGTTGGTTGAGACAAATGCAGCTGGAATGAGACCTGAGCAAACATGAACCGGTGTTTTTTTTTTTCTTTCTCTTTGCTGTTCTTGCTCGCTCTTACAGTCGCTGTTGTCGAGGCTACACATCCATCGAGTGAGCTAGGCGGAGTGAAATCACTTCGGCCGAGCACACTTACTGTCAGTTTCACTTTGCAGCGACTGTCACTATACTCTTCGCCGTGTGACAGCCTCTCAAAGGCATCAAGGCAGAGCGGCCAACAATCTCACACTGTGACACTAAATATGCCTCGCTGGCAGAGGTATTGATGGTTTGTTAGGATGTGGCCTAATGTGACATCACTTGCACTGTTTCATCCATCAAATGTGCAGAAACGGTCTCGAAGCCACGGAACTGGACGTTCTCGAGCAGCAAGCTCAGGACCTGTGCCTCATCCTCGCCTACGAGGCAGTTCCAATGCCCCGGTACAGAGAAGGGCTCAAGTCGTACGCCGAGAACGTCAAGGACATGCTCGAGCCGTGGGCCAAGCATCTAGCCGGGCTGAAGTGGGTGCTCGGAGAGAGGCTCACCTACGTGGATTTCCTGCTGTACGAGGGACTCGACTGGCACCGAGTGTTCAAACCGGACGCTGTGCAGCAATACCCAGAGATCGTCGAGTACCTCAAAAGATTTGAGCGGCTATCCAATCTCAAAGAATACTTCGCTTCGGACGAGTACAAAGAGTGGCCCATTATGGGGCCACTGCGGTCGTGGGGTTACAACAAAGGTACCCAGGTTTAAGAGTAAGCAAGTTCCTTTCTTCCCATTGGCACACTTTTCGAACACTCGTAACCTTCTCCTTCTTGGTACCAACCGCGGTGGCTTAGCGGCTATGGTGTTGAGCTGCTAAGCTCGCGAGGTCGCGGGATCAAATCCCGGCGGCCGCAATTCGATAGGGGCGAAGTGCAAAAACGCCCGTGTCCCGTGCATTGGGGGCACGTTATAGATTGATATAAAGGTCGAAATTAATCCGGAGTCCCCCACTACGGCGTGCCTCACAATCAAATTGTGGTTTAGTTTTTCAGCCGATTATATGCTAATAAAATGCGCTGATTGGGGTGACGTATTTTGCTAACTTAGAGCATGTTTGGTCACATTACCTCCAACAATGGGCACGCGGGTGATGTCGCGCATCAATCCACCATATTTCTTCGATACCCTTGCACGCTTTCTTTCGCACCACACCATACGGCGCGCGGGCTGCTCATTCTTATTGTACTTGGACTTCATAGGGAACATCACGGCGACGACGACGATGAAATTTTGCCTGGAGTGTCCATATAATTGCTATCGCAATAAAGTTGTCCCAAGTATTCTCAGCAGCTATCGCAGTGAAAGAAAGAAGGAACTCTAGCCAAGAGTGACCCTGTGTCGTGTCTTGGAGATCGCGATCGCAGCGCCTACTAGCGACTGAATAAACGTAAGTGTGGAGCAGTGCCGACTGCGTCACATGCTCACAGACGGACGCATGGCCGTAGGCCCGGTGTTGATTCATCGCTCTCGGGGGAAAGAAGTGGAAATAAAAGAAGGGGTTTTTTAGTAGCACTAAAAGGCAAAGACTAACAGATACCCGCGGCGTTCACTCCTACAGTCGTGCTCCAGGGTCCTTCGACAGTGCTCTGTTTATTTCTTTCCCGCGAAATATGGGCTGTGGGGCTGAGGAGTCGGAAGGCAAGTATTCGAGTGCTGCCTTTGGAAATGCCGCGGTAACGTAACCGAGCGTGTTTTAGACGATAAAAACGATCTTTAACCTATCTGTGATTAGCTGTAATCAATATTGAACGCGTAATCATTTCTATGCCTACCCAACGAGAAAACCCGTTCGTCCGTCACGTAAGACCAATCGCTATAAAGAAATTATTGTATAAAACAAAATAAATTCGAATGGAAAGAACGTGGAGGAGGATTTGCTTCGCCTCTAAGAGTAAAACACGATACCATTCAACGACTCCTGACTTCTCACGCTTGCTGACATTTGTTTGTGGGCTCGTCATTATAAAAACTTTGTCAAGAATGTAAGGCAAGGCATGAGTAACTTTAGTGATAGAATGGCGTGGCAATATATAACCCCAATATACCACATGCCATATAGCAAGGCGTGGCATACACATATACCTAAATATATACGCAAATATTCGCTCACGGACAACTCCGCCGACGCCAACGCCGACACCGATACCGGAGTTTCTGCGACACGGGGCTTTAACGCTATTGCGTTAAAACACTGGCGGTGGAGAGTTTCGAACCTACGACTCCACGCTCAGAAGCCCAGTGTCTTACCCACTGGTGTAACACCAACGCTTGCAGAAGGTGAATATATGTATCTGAAGCATATGAATGTTTTGTACCGGGAGTGCAAAACAAATGTCAAATAGAACAGTTTCTATGAAGGCTCTGTTGCAACATTTGGTGATGGTAAAATAAAATCCATCTCTAGCACCACATGCAGAGCCGACTTGGAGCATCGTAGACATAGGGAAAGTATGTTCCCATTTCGCAAAAATTTATTACCAAACACCCACATCCATGATGCCTTTCGGTGGTCGCGGAATGCGCCTTCCTTTGACCGAAATACAACCGATGTCTGAAGGCTCATGCGCTCCACGTCGCACAACACACACAGATAAGCAGTCAATGAGTTTATAAAAATGATAAGCGGTGATGAGGGGTTATATGGGTCTCATCACGGTTGATAACGGTTCGGCGATGACCGATAAAGTGCTAAAGAGCGATAAGGGCTTATAAGGTCGGATCAATTCTGATAAGGTTGATAATGACCAATAAGGGTTGATAAGAATTTATACTGGTCAGATCAAGTTTCATAACATTGACAATGACACCAGGCTGTGTGGAGATTAGCAATTGGCACAATGCTTACGTTACGCATACTTAGACAACTCCCAGAGAAGCTACTGCATGAATTTTTTTTCTATTGCGACTCTGGTGCGCTCGCGCCATATTCCAACAGGACATCGTCATTGCCGTCTTCTTCACTCTGACCATACGACGCACCATGTTCGCGTACTTAGCATATCGTAATACGCCTAATACCCCCGTCAACGTGGCCTCCCCATTACGACGACAGAAGAGGAGTGAACTTCTATGCTGGATTGATATGAGCGGCCACGGAACAAGCTGTGGAAGAAGACGACGACGCTCGAACCATTGCTGATGATAACAGGTTCTGCGTACAACGGACGGGCGGATTTTGGTTTCACCTAGCCATATGCAGCTTCGCTGTAAAATCACACGAAAGCAGACGACAAAAGCGTAGGAGGTGTCGTGGCTTGCTCAATATTGTTAGCGCTGAGGTACCGGCATGTCTCGGAAGGGGGGGAATTCCACCTCCCTCTGGATCCACCAGTGGCTAAAATTCACATTAAGTTTGCCGTTCTAACAGGTATACTAATGACTCTACCCTTGACAGCGTCATTTGGCGCCAAAATCATAACTCCATCAGTATTTGCATCGTTTTCTCGACGTTCTCGAGTCCTTTGCCTCATCCTCGCCTGCGAGGCAGTCTCACTGCTTTTGTACTCAGACAGGCTGAAGTCATACACCGAGAACATCAAGGACATGCTCTAACCCTGGGCAAAGTACCTGACCGGGCTGAAATGGGCACTCGGAGACACTGTACGGGTGACTCGACCGGTACCGCTAGTTTAGGCTGCATGCCGTAAAACAGTGCCAGATATGGCGAAGTACCACAAAAACAGGTGACCTGCTGTGAGCAGGTGACCTGCTGTGATGTGTCAGGTGCGCGAGTGGTACGTGATTGTAGTGGGCAAAGGTCAGAAGTGAGGAACAAGCAAGCAAGCAAGTGACAGCCAGCGTGAGAGACGTGGTGGAAAACGGAGAAGACAATGCCCAGGGTGCGTAGGTAGCGACCAATCAAGTTCCTGGCCTGCCGCCCGATTCTTGGCCTATCCCCCTCAGTGGGTGCGATCGCCATGATAAAAAATTATCATAATCATCATGAAGTTCCTGGCCTAAGGCCGCTCCAGGCTCCCACCTAGGATCGACACCACATTCTACTTCTTCCTCCAGCCTGTGGTTGGCGAACATCGGAAGGGGCGTCCGACCCAGGCGGTCCAGCGTCTCCAGCGCCGTGCCCGAGCTCCGGCTTGCGAACGCCGCAAGGGCGTCTAGCCGTTACCCGTCGCCACTATGCCATTCTTCACAGCAGCGTCGATCATGGCCGCCTGATGATAAGGTGCCGACCGAAGTGGGAGAAATGAAGCCCTTGCACCGGTAGCAGAGGTGAAGCCCTTTGATTTGGTGTCCGACGACAGGACTTCTAGCCGAGGCTCTACCCACGTTCCCAACGTCATAGCGGAACTTGCCCCTGCATTAGTGGATCCCTGGTGTTCGCCAGGGGGCGACCAGGATTTTCTTCGACGGCTCCTAGTTCCGCCACCGCTACCCCCCTCCGAGCACCGCCTCCGTCGCCGCCTCTAGTCAATCCCGCAGCTCCAATGCAGACCACAAAACTGTAGGCTCCTTCTGACTTTGCTGAGTCTCGTTTTTCTCATTGTGCTGTATTTTCTTTAATGAGGCTTGTTGTGTGCTAACAAATGACTTCGTCACTTCATGTGCTGAGGCTGTGCCTCAGTAGCGATTGATTCATTGAAAGAACCTCACCACACACACCCCTCCCCCCATGCCATTGGCCGTATCCATGCCATCAAAACTCGAAGGTTACACGTGGTTCAGGGTAGATGACCCAAGCGCTTTGTTTACCGATAAAGCAGAATCCTGTGTATTTCGGTTAATCTTTTCTATGGATAAGATATAAACGTAGCAATGATAACCGCTTTGTCCACACGGAGTGTAGAGGCTGAAGTGTTTAAATGACAAGAAAACGATAATGGTATGGTCTGTCTTTGAACAAAAAGGACACAGTGAGGCACGTGGTGTCACACGTATATGTATAAAGCGTCACCTCTTGGGTGAAACACAGTTCTTGCGTGCGAACTCACCGAAGAAGGCAAGGAGACTTCACGGTAAGTAAATGTCAGGACCACAGAACCTGTCGTTTCATTCTCATGCTCCTGCAGTCGCAAACGCGAAGGGCCTTCGGAACCTGCGGAAACGCTCCTAATGTGAAAGGGTGTTACGATGTTTGTGCGTTTAGATCAACATTTATTACTCCGTAGACGATTAACATTGCCGTCGTTCGACACCAGTGATGGCTCCCGTACTCGGCTACTGGGACTTGAGGGCTATGGGACAACCCATCCGCAACCTTCTCGTCTACAAGAGAGTCCAGTTTGAAGACAAACAGTTCAAGGTCGGCCCACCTCCCGAGTACGACAAGTGGCACAAGGAGAGGTCCACGCTGGGCCTTTCATTCCCCAACCTGCCGTACTACGTCGACGACGACGTCAGGTTGGCCCAGAGCTTGGCTATCCTCCGCTACCTGGGAAGAAAGCATGACCTGGTGGCCAGGTACGTTAATGACATACTTTTGAGTGATGATGCATCGTCTAAAGTGGTATATTAAATTGGATCAAGTCCGAACAAGCCAGGTTCACAAGAGCATGAAAACTTGAATGAATGATTGATCAAATCGTCAACCTGGCCCCTATACCTTCCTATAAGGATTCGTCGAAAGGGCAACAACTGCTTGATGCTCTGAAATCGTTCGAGTTGTCTCAAGTAGTTCTTGCCTGGAAGAAAAGTCTTTTTATCTAAACGTTGAGTTCAAGCTAGGGCCTCCAGTGTTCGTCCACTGCTGCTCGTAAACGTGATGAGCACTGTTCCGCGAGTATGCGAAAAACACGAAGTTTGAACTGTTTCCTAGCATGGCTTACTTATTGCACGTCAGTTTGTTTCGTGCTTGCAAGTGCAACGCTTAACAGTCAGCTTTGTGGAGAGAATCAATGATTGGCAGGGAATAACGTGACGGTTTCATGTCAATCCTTTTCTTTTTCAGCCTTCGTAGGTGATAAGAGTGGCGCACCGTTTACATTATCATCAGGTGGATAATAATAAATAATCAGCGGTTTATATTAAGAATAAGACCGAGCTAAATGGAGTCATTACATTATACCAACCCTGAGTGCCTAAAAACCCCAACGAGAGGGGCGTGAAGTTATTGATCATATGCTGTTGGTTGTCGCGCCGAATACACGGTATCCGAGTGCTAGGCAGCTATTTTTCGTGCAAGGAAGACGGTACATAAACAAAGGAGTGAGACGACTTTTGGGCTAAGCGCCTCTGAATAATTCACCGTATTGATAACTGGACCCGTTTTTCTTCATGGGAAAGCATTATAATGCCCCATTATGCGAAAATACGTCGGCGTGACCGAAAGATGGCACCAAAAATGGCCGACGTCACGAAATGCGCGCATTGACGTCACGTTGCTCAGGGAAGTCCCTGTAAACAAAGCAAATTAATAGCTTCGAAAATAAACTTTGGTACCTTTCGGTCTGGATGGGAATCGAGCCCGGACCTCCGGAGTGCGAGACAAAGCACGCTTCCCCGAGGCCACGGCGGCTCCACGGTTCTGGCGTGCTGAAGGTGTGCCTAGTGCACGCGTGATTGCACACGTGACGTAGCAGCCATCTCGCTGACTAAATGTGTGGCCTAGTGCGTGCGTCATTGCGCACGTGAGGGCGCAGACAATGCGGAGGTGGCGCCACGTCACGAGTGCATAAAATGAGCGCGTTCATGACGTTTCGAGGTCTACAGACGGTATAATGCTTTCGCATTCCTGCACATATGCATTCTTAAGTGTCTCTGCCGAATTTTTATTTTTGATTTAGAAACTGTACCTTAACGAAGTGGCAGCTGTCGGTGCTGCGACCAACCAGAGATTTCGCGGTACTATGTGATTAATAGAGATGTAATCAGGCAGGGCGTTGAAAATGTGAGTTGTGAATATTGAAATTGCAAGTTACGCGACTACAGCTTCTCCTCAAACCACAATTTGCGCCACATACACGAACTCTACGGTGTCATGCTGGATGAAGCAGCTTTTGCACACCAGTCCTCATTTACGGCATCCGACTTGAGCTGTTCAGCGGCTTTCAACTCACTAAAGACTTTAACAAAAACGCAAGTTCTAAGGAATGTTGTGGGCTTCTTCCTGCGGTGTATGTTGTTTGCGAAGCTATTTTTTCTTTCCCTCTTTTTTTTTCGAGTAATGCACGACCTATAGCAATTCTATACGTACGCCCTTATTGTGCGCGCGAGCGCGTAGCTCTAGCGTTCCTCACAGATAAAATTGAAGTGTGCGGCTGGACAGGACGATATAATAGAGTAATGATGGCTCATTCCACAAACAAATTTTGGTTATGCGATGTTTATATTCATAGATATGAGAGCATTTTATCTTCAGACAAGGTAGACAGGGGCACAGAAGCTGGCCCAACAGCAGACTGCAGTTACAAACTGAAATCAAGCTTTGTTAATTTGGCCACTGTTTGCTGTGAGTAAATAAAGCAACTAAATCCGTAAACTTGTAGAGCTATAGAGCTGTTTCCACGTGCAATTAGTCATATCGCTTTTGCTACGTACTTCTCGTGCATCGGCTTATTCGCCCTTGCAACAGCGTTATTCTTAAGGTACCATGCTCACTTCATTTGCATGTGTTTGTGTCTTCTGTGTACCAGGAACGACAAGGACACTGCGGAACTGGACGTCATCGAGCAACAAGCGCGAGATCTGTGTCTCCTTCTGGACTACGGAGTTGCGGCAGACTCGAAGCTCGAGTACGGTCTCGAATCGTACGCCAAAAAGCTGGACGAGGTCCTGGCTCCCTGGGACGACTTCCTGGCCTACCGGAAGTGGACACTGGGGGACAGGCTGACGTACGTGGACTTCCTGCTCTACGAAGGGCTCGACTGGCACCGAGAGTTCCAACCGGAGACCTTGCAGCGGTACCCGCACATTGTGGAGTACCTGAACAGGTTCGAAGAACTGCCCAACATCAAAGAGTACTTCGCCTCGAAGCGGTACAAGAAGTGGCCTATCTTGTGCCACCTGAGGAAGTGGGGCTACAAGAAGCCATTCGAAGGGCATGAGTAGGCGTCGCTGCTGCTATTTGCTGGAAAAACGCGGTTCCCTGTGCAGCCCACCATGCATCGGCAGCTGGTGCGACCCCTGTGATTAAATAAAGCGGCGGTGAGATGCTCTGCGTGACGTATATTTATTTCTCTTGTTACTTACGACTGCAAGAGCGACACCGCCATCACCATTACTTTGTTCACCATTTTTACTATTCAAGCCGCAGTCCTTTAGGTAACCAATATCCCGCTGCATGGAATGAGCATTGTTCATCTAACATGTCCAGTAGGAGCTGCTGTGACAAATTTAGTCTTTCGAGCAGATTCATCCTCCGTATTCAAGGGCGTGACGCCAGCAAAGCGATCAGATGGACGAAAGATCAGGCGGATGAACGGATGGAAGCCCCTGCCACCCGTGTCGCCATGACTATATTTAACTATCTGTATTATTAGTGCGTGTCCTTTTAGCAGGAATTCTGTTTTACAAGATATGAACGGACGGACGAATCGAGTGGCGGTGAAAGGGTGGGCCAAATGTATGTATGTATGTATGTATGTATGTATGTATGTATGTATGTATGTATGTATGTATGTATGTATGTATGTATGTATGTATGTATGTATGTATGTATGTATGTATGTATGTATGTATGTATGTATGTATGTATGTATGTATGTATGTATGTATGTATTAAAGGCTCTTGTGTTTCCCATTAGCCAATATTTGCTGAATATTCTGACACACCTTTTGCATTCAATAAAGGGGGATGAAGACCGACAAAAAAGTCTTAGACGTGTATGTGTTTTCTATGGCGTTGCATAATGGCCAGTTTCTTGCAGTCAGCTTCGCCGCAATGCATCAATGTTACGCGGTCAAACACACGCATTGTATTGCGGTGAAGCATACAAAGAGTGGAAAGGAGCCACTGTCGCGGGATAAATTGTGATACACGCGCGCACCTCCCGAGACGTCTCCTCTCACAGTAAAAGCACAGAGACGCCTAATAAATGCGCTGGCAGGCCTTCAGAGCTTTTTCGGATGTGGCTGTGGCGATTTGAGCCCTTGTTTCGCCCACGTAGTCGATCACTGTTGCTGTACAGCTTTCACAAGCGTCTACAGCTAGCAAATTGCATGACTACGTTCACTTTTCTTACTTTACATAAAGCGTACGAAACATGTTTCAATTCATGAAAGCGGTTTCGTATACATAGGCACGGCGAAATGGATTATCTATATTACTGTACAACTCTCATATCGATCTACGGCTATTAAATTGCATGATGACGTTCAGTTTCCTTTATTTTACATAAAAAGTACTAACACTTCAATTCATCAACTGTTTCCGTTCCCACGAATCTCCTGAAACAATGCATCGGCACGACGTAATGCTTCGCCATTAATGTCGTCCAAGAAGACACATCAGTTCCAGCCGTGTCCTCATGCGAGTATCAGATTTTAATATGCTACCGTCGCAACGGAATGCAACAAACGCAACTCGGGCGTGACTTCGCTGAGCCAGTCGCGCATTCTGAACTGCCAGCTAGGCTAGAGACGAACGGAGCAAACAACGTTATCCTTCCTAGTACATAGGTGAAGACAGATCTCAAGGCCCAAAAGTCCCCACATTTCTCTCTCGCAACCACTGCTGCTCACGCATGCGCAGAAAAAGCAGTTAATTCCAATTTTGACGTTCTCGTGGCGGCAGCGGGCCACAGCGCGTTTGTCGTCTACGAATGCCGATAAATATGTCTTCTTTAATGCGATTACATTTATTATCACACAAATATACCACACAGATAATTTAGCGGCACCGTCTGCTTCAACGGGGCTCTAGCCGTTGTAAGCTGGCTTTCCGACGGCAACAAAGAACGTGGGAAAGCCAGCTTACAAAGACCAAGCTTACACCAATCCCCTTAAAGTCGGCTTCACTTCAGCAAAGCAGAAATGCATTGCTGGGAAGAAGTTTTTCCAGGGGCAATATAAGTCGTGGTATATTAACATGTGAAGGCCCTAGCACTTTTTTTATTATTTTATTTATTGTTTGCTATTGCCCCGACGCGCGCGCGTGTCCAAAATGCATTCGACAGGCGAAGTCCCAATAGGTGACCCGTAAAATAGCGAAGGATTGTGGGATTGCCGTCTGCTAGCTGTTTCCGGTTCGAGTCAACGCAGCCGCCGCCACCGCTTTGCAGTTGAATTCCATTGATGCGCTTGCAGTCCGTTCTTCTTTCTGGGGTTTTACGTGCCAAAACCACTTCTGATTATAAGGCACTCCGTAGTGGATGGCTCCGGATTAATTTTGACCATCTGGGGTTCTTTAACATGCACTACAACGCAAGCACACGGGCGTTTTCGCATTTCGCCTCCATCGAAATGCTTCCCCCGCGGCCGGGATTCGATCCCGCGAGCTCGTGCTCAGCAGCGCAACGCCTTAGCTGACTGAGCCACTTGCGCTTGCAGTCCGGCATTATACCACTCGAAGATTACCCGGTTGCAGGTGCCTATCAAAACCATCGTCGGCTGTTCAGCCATTGGCTGCTCAAATTCAAGCGTTAAAGGTGAACGCATGTAACTACTGCCTTGCAGCAACCCTTGCTGAGTTAGCTTTGCACAAGCATCAGAGGAATGGCTGCCACTTCCAAAACTGTAACAAGGCAGAGACCATCCGCGAACAAAAAGAAAATGAACGTACAGTGCCACTTATCAGGCGGCAATTAGCTGTGTAAGGGCCGACACGTAATGACTCCCCAAGATATTTATTTCTCTAGCATTGACTCAGCTAGGCAACCAAAACTATGTCAGTACTCGCATGCACATATAGAGGTATTATGAAACAAGGTATTACGGCGCGAATTTAAACGGGACACAGCGAGATACATAACACCCATAACTAGATCTCCTTAGCTCCTTCAGCACAGATAGAGATAATGCGCATCCATAATATGACGGCGATACGTCCATTGTTGACAAAAAAAAAAAGCGAGAACGTCTAACTACGTACCACTTCAAATGAACCTAGAGTTTTGACAGAGAAATGCCGTTGACAGCGCGCAAGTTATCATTTTCAGCGCTAGTTGCGCCGTTATACCGACGATATCGGTTCCTAGCTACGATCACAGAACAGCATGCAGCGCTGTAGCCATCGCCTCAGCACCCGATTTTCTAAGTAATGCTTTTCTATACGCTTGATAAATTATCGGATAACGATAACTTTTTCACCTGTCTGACTGACCCGCAGGCACAGCAGTCAGTGACGGTGCGTCCAAGCAACGGCAAATGTCGTAGAGCTAAACTAGGCAGAAACAAAAAAGGCCGCCGAAACGAAAACAATAGTTCCTTTATGAATAAAAGCGTATCCTTGCCTTTCTTGGCTCGTTATCGCCGTGCCCAGAGTGAACTGAAACCTAGAAATCAGCTGCATGAATGGTACGACATTGCTGGCCGACAAAGCGGACGGAAAGCTTCGCATGACTGACAGTTGAAACCGCGTAGAAAAACACGCGCGCCGGGCATGCCGCTGATGCCGCCGCGCCATCCGTCGAACCGGAAGCTGCTAGCAGACGGCGCGCCCCAGAATTCCCTGAGATTGCTCATTTTACGGGTCACCTATTTGACCTGTCGAGGATGCGAATGTCGTCTGGATATCCTTTTCGCAAATAAACTACCCGAGCGCGCAGCGTAGAAATGCTGGAAAGGGGGTTTGAGTTTCCTCGTAACAGAATTATGTTTTCTCGTACATTCAAATTACAATCCGACGCCACCATGTCTGTAGGTTGTGGTTAAGTCGTACTTTACTGTTTTTCTGGCGGATTTCACTGTGAGAAATTCAATTTTTGTTCACCAAAACCTTGCACCTTGTTGAGGGCCTGCACGGTTGGGGTGTTTCGGGATGATTTTCCCGGCCACGGACGCCGGCATCGCACGCCGACGCCGGATTTTCTGAGACATGGGCCCAGTGAACCATTAATGTACCATAGATGTCCATAGAACATCATGTTTGAGACATTGCACACATCCTATAGATATCTATATTTATCCAAACAGCATTACAAATACGTACCATGTATAATCTAAGTCCCATCCAGATCACGTTGCTCTAACGTTGAAAGGATGTCACCGTTGGACATAAGTAACCTCTAATAGATGTTCTTTTTGGGGATGCAGGAGGTCCATAGAACATCTAGTGGATATTTGCTGCTGACGCTATAATGAGCTGCATACCTGCGAGTGCCACAGCAGATGTACTATCGAATACAAATGAAATGCGAACAGCAGAGTGTGTGGCCAAAGCGTAACTAAAAGCACAGTGTGCGGCATCGGCCAGCAATCATTGTACACATGCATGTGGTTTCGATGCGGAGTGCGGGGCTGCTTGTCCTAGTGCGTATTACGTCACCTGTATTTTGTTTGAAGCTTGTATTCTCACCCCGCCATTGCAATGCCATTCCTATCTGTGATTACTTTTAAGGTGGCTAGCACTGTTGTTGAGCATCCAATGCAACACAGTTTTCGTGCTATTCAAATTACGATTAGAAATGCGAAAAAACCCGTGTACTTAGATTTAGGTGCACGTCAAAGAACCCTAGGTGGTCGAAATTTCCGGAGTCCCCCTCTACGGCGTGCCTCATAATCAGATCGTGGTTTTGGCACGTAAAACCCCATAATTAATTAAATAAATAAAATTACGATTAGACACTGGCAGCTTTGATGGTGGTAACAAAAGCAAAGCAATGCACGTTAGCAAGCTGGGTGAATGCTAGCTATATCACACTACAGATGTAGCGATGGTGCTAGTCACCATAACACTGTACTACCAGGTCAGTATGGCACTGCCTGAGGAGAGATGAGAAAACAACTTTCGGACAAAATACGGGTGACGTTTATCGCAATAGGGCGAGCAGCACTGCACTCTTCCTCGAGAACTACATCTCCACGTACGTGCACAACGACTGGCCGACGACATGCATCGTATACCTTTAGTTATGCTTCGGCCACACGCTCCCCTGTTCGCATTTAATTTGTCCTCGATAGTACATCTGCTGAATCACACTAATGGCACAGTTACCCCCATTGTCGGCATGTAGCTGGTGACTTTGCTTGAAATGTTTTGTTAACGTGTAAACGTGTGAATGTGAAAATATAAATTGCAACACTTATTAAGATGAAATCCTTAGATGGCTTAATGGTCGAAAAATCCGATGTCCAGCATTGCAGCAGCAAAATTCAATGGCACCAAAATTGGGGATTGAACCTTCGACCTTTGGTGTTAATTAGGTTGAAGCGAATTAAGGCACAGTTCATTAGGATAGAGACAATTACGGCACTCTAACCCACGGCCTTTGTGGGGAGTCGAAACCACTTGGAGATATGGGCGAACCGGCCACATCCCCAAGTTATCTCCAAGTTGGATTCCAATCGACATGTTGAAGGTAGAGAGTCGAACCCCCTACCTTGGGTGTTCATTATAGCGAAGTTACTTAAGGCAAGTTAATTACAGCAGAGTTAATTAAGGCACTCGAACTGTCGACCTTTGGTGGAAGTCGAACCCACGACTTTTGGTGTTAATTAAGACAAAGTTAATTAAGATACAATTAAGGCACTCAAACCCTCAACCTTTGGTGGGAGTAGAGCCCGCAACCATTGGTGTTAACTATGACGAAGTTAATTAAGGCACAGGTAATTAAGGCACTCGAGCCCACAACTTTGGTAGGAGAAAACAATAGAAGTAACGACGCATGCGAATGAGAATGACAAATAATTTAATTAATGCTTCGTGAGTGCGTAGGCTTCTGCCTTCATCCTCTTCAGTGTTCGCTAAAGTGACTGTCAACTTTTATATATAGTTCTAGCGCTCATCAAAATGCGCAAACTGTGCTAACAAAATTGTAAATCTGCATTTTGATCATTATGCATCATTACAAATCCTGCAATGGCTAAATGAAAAATAGTGAGTTCAGTAAGCACTAGGTAAAGCACACCAGGGAAACTCAATGTCATACCAATGTTACTTTTTATTTATACAACTCATACAGCTTTATTACAAAAATGATCAGCGCCCCGTCAGGCACATGTATAAAAATATTCATTACAAGTTCTAGCTGTATACAAACAGGTTAAACGTGGATCTAAAAAATAAATAAAAACAGATCCTTGAAAATTAAACTTCACTAAAACAAAAGTGACGAGAAAAGGGTGTTAACACTCGGAAAATGACTAGCAGGCGCAATGCCACGATTATAATTAAAAAGAATAAAACTGATTAGCAGGAGGTAATATCACATACTAATTAGTGACCAAAAGCGCATGGCCTGCTTGCCAGCACCTGCTTCTGGGGCCACCGGATTCAAGATAGAAAGCCAGTACTTTCTAGCTGGATTGAAAAATATATGGTAAAATAAATTCCACGCAAGCAGAATCCAGAGATGGAATGTTCATCTTGATAGGCAACTTGGTCAGGCAGCTTCTCAGATCACAAAAGTGCCAATAACATAATGCTGCCAGAGACTTAGAGATAGGCATTGCAAATGAGAAATATCCCTTACACTTGAAGAGGAACGCCGGAAACCAAGCGATACAAACATGTGCGAAAATTAAACATCAAAACATTGCCTCCAGAACATTCCCGTAAGCGCTCCGCAAGGCGAACAAACGTACCACAAATAGCAGTCAGAAGCACAGCTGACTGTACAGTTCTGCCTAGTATATAGGTACTTTGGCCATGGTCAACCGCACAAAAGTCGAAAAGACATAAATAAAGCACACGCTGCTCGCGCCCGGAACATTGCTGCGCACTTGCATCGAGGCGCGTGTTGCTGAATTGATATCAGTGGCGATGCGAAGTCAAAGCTATTGCGAGTTCAAGCTTCTTTTTTTCTTTATAAACTGTCGTAATACATGAGCAAGTTAAAGGTTACGTATTTTCAACAGTGTACTAATAGATATAACTGAAAAATAAAGCATCTTTGTATGAGAAAGAAAATGACGTAACCGAGACCGAAAGCATTGCGAAAAAATGGCGAAAGTATTGGCTTTTGCGCGCGGTGTCCGGCAGCAACGTTACTAGACCTCCAACAGTGCTTGCAAAGGTCGTGCTAAATTGCAAAATAATTAATTAAATGCTTTTGCTCGCCTAGCTTCCCATTGTTAGGCATTAGAGACAATTTGCTTGTATTTCTGCGGCATAGTGCGTGCATCTACTCATAACGCACTATGTACGATCAATGCACGAGAGCTTTGAATGTGCAAGAGATGTCCAGATCATAAGGACATTCGACGTCCTCTGGATGACCCTTGACTGCCACGTACTAGTCGAACATACTATAGATGTAAACTGGACGTCGTTAAATGTCTTGGATATTTGGGCTTTTGTGGTACATCCAATGGATATTTGTGGTTCACTGGGGGGCCCTTAAGGCTGTCGCGTTAAAAGAGGCGAGTGGCTAAAGCACCGGCTCCGCCGTGGTCCTTTTTATGGGAACTGCGGTGCTGCGCCGCTGCTGTTCGGGACCCGTGAGCTTTTCGCGCTCGCGAAGCGCGCGGACAGCGAGGGTCGTCTGCTACGCGCTGTAGTTTCTTGCGTACAGTTTCCACGCAACGCACTTAAAGTCTAACTTCGACAGTGTGGTGCTGCATGGAGCTTACCCATCTTTGAGCGTTGCTTTGTGCTTGGGCAGCAAGAGAATCCAAAACCTAACGTGTCAAACTCATCAGCGCGGCCTAGCTCCGGCACTACAGTTCGGCAACGGTAATGCAGTAACTGTGCGCGCGTAGAAACGAGCTAAATGAGCCCGCGCAAGGAAAGAACGTAAAAAAAACGGTATTCGCACGGGTACGCGGGCAATAGCACCATGCTTACAAGAGCAACGAAAAAAAGTAAATTACTCGCGCAGACAAGTGAAATACTTACGCGCGTGCAGTGACCGCTTCGCTCACCACTAGGCGCTTTTCACTCACGGTCAGTAAAATGTTTTTAGCCTCGACAATACTTTATTATGAACAGAGCACAGTGAGAAGGTGTAAAGGAAACAAGAGAAAGAGAAGAGACAGCCCTAATGCCGCAATATTGTTGGCTTTTTTCGCTTCAGAGATAGCGTAGACGAACAATTCTTGCTGTACGCCATCTCTTCAATACATACTTCGCGCACGATGTACCTTAAGGTTCACCGTGAGCGAAGCTTGTTTCAAACTCAGACATTCAAAAGAAAAGCCATTACAGCCAATAGGTAAACAAACATAAAAATAGGTAAACAAATAGGCAAACAAATATATCTTTTTCTACATCGAAATGAATAGACAGCTACTGCTGGCTCATTTACTCATTTGTTATGTAAAAGTTATTGCTGCATTAGCCATGTTTGAATAATCCGTGAATCCTCTCTGAAATTACCAACATATAACTTCTCATGATATCATAGTTATTGCTTAACGTGTGATTTTTTTACGTAAACTAACAAGCATTGATGGCGCGTTACAATGTTTGTGCTTGCATTACATTGAGTGGAAAATCGTCTTGAATATTACTGTCTTTGGTGCACTACAAACATCGCTATTGATTCTACATATTCCTAAAATAGTTACCTTCAATAACAGTAAAACGTTAAAAGTTTATGTTCTGGTGATTAGTTGCATCTTTCATTACATAACTACAAGTACGTAATTGTTGATCAGTAGGTATATTTGCTGTGTACGAAGCAGCGAGCACACGCAATAACTATTCTTAAAGTTACTTTCATGTTAAAATTCGCTCAGTGTTTGCGCTCTCGCAACGAAAGAAGGCGAAAGACGAGTTGCACATCCGAAATGCATCACGTTCGTTTTCTGACGTTCGCTCGTAATTATGAAATGAGGTATACGTACACCATGTTGCACTGTTAGCGTTTCATTTATTTTGGTTTGTCTTGTTTTTTGCCACGTATATTTCTCGCGTACCCTTTACCTACACGCCATGGTAGCTTAGTGGTTTTGGTTGGTTGGACTGCTAAGCTCGAGGACGCGGGTTCGATTCCCGGCCGCGGCGGCTAACATTTCGATGGAGGCGAAGTGCATAAAACCCCGTGTACATAGATTTAGGTGCAGGTTAAAGAACACAAGGTGGTCGAAATTACCGGAGCCCTCCACTATGGCGTCTCTCATAGCCATATTGTGATTTTTGGATGTAAAGGGAACGACGACGAAGTTGCTCTTTGCTAGAACGCATCTATCTCGGCTAGCTATATTTCGTCCAATTTTCCACAATTTCCGGGGCGCTTTATGCGTCCAGCCTTGCGGCTATGGACGCGGAGCCTCCCGCAGTCCTGTGTGGCCAGAAGTCTACCACGGCGAGCTCTTCATTGACAAGGGGCAACCGGTCCACCAGCAGTGAAGACTCCACTGAGGCTCCTGCTCTCGTGGTCATGGATGCGGATCCTGCAATCCCGCCGGGCCAGAGGTCTACTTTGACAAGCTCCTCAAGGAAGCGAGGTACTTGGTCTAGCACCAGCGAAGACACTGAGATTTACTCAGTCACAGGCGACGACTCATCGGACGACAGCTTTGTATCGGTGAGGAGCCGAAAGGCAAAAAGAAGACTCATCAAGACGTCATCACCCGGGAGTACATCAACCCTGCATGCAAAACCTGAGCGCTGGCCGCACACCATCCTTTTCATCCCTGTGGATAATTCCATCAGCCTTCGAGGATTAAACAGGCAAGCTCTCTCCGTTTTCCTTGAGGGAATGGCACCAAATGAAATTAAGGAGGTCCGAATAAACACGCGAAAGAATGTCTTGGCTGTCGACACGACCCGGGGAAATGCGCTGGATAAGCTCCGACAGATAACAGAATTGGGAAACATCAAAGTAAGACCGGTTATACCAATGGAAGAAACCTGCACTGCCGGCGTAATCTACGACATTGACATGGCAATTACGAACTCAGACCTGCCCATTCTGATTAAACCGGCGTATGAAGGAGTAGTCATAACGCACGTATGCCGCCTTGGAAACAGCCGCTGCGTGAAGATAGTTTTCAAGGGCGACTCTATCCCTTCGCATGTCAAGGTTGGTCACTTCCGACATGTTGTTCGGCCGTTTGTCCCTAAGCCGCTTCAATGTTACAAATGCTTCAAGATTGGACATGTCGAGGGCGCCTGTGCAAAATCTGTAGTGTGCCCTCGGTGTGCGGAGTCGCACACTGCAGACGTCTGCCGCGCAACCAACATTAGATGTGGCAACTGTAACGGTTCTCATGAAGCCACATCTAAAGACTGCCCACGGATCAAAAAAGAATTTGCTATCCTGAAACAGATGGTTAGGGACAGCTCATCTCACAGTGAAGCTTCTGAAAAGATCCGGCGTCGACGTCGACGTCATCGACGGAAACGTACAACTCAAGGTGCAGTTCATGCACAGATTGTGCCAACGCGATCAGCTTCGAGTACAAGCAGACCCGAGACCACAAGGAGGCCTCCAACGGAAAATCCTTCCCGTGTAGAAGACTGGCCAGCGCTCCCGAGCGCTCAGCCTTCCAAGGAGACTACACGTTTGATGCCTCCATCGAAGCAACCTTCAGTTGATGTTCTGCCAACAGTAGACCGCCAAATCATCCCGATGTTGCGGTCCATAATTGATGTCATCAGAGTAATGCTGACCAGCATGGAAACTCCATCCGCTCGGAGGGGACTACAAGTGCTGGACTCGCTGAGCCCAGTCCTAGCAACCCTCGAGTGAACCATGGCTGACAACCACCAGTCATTTCGTAAGGAGGTCAAAGAAGCATCGCTTATTCAGTGGAACGCCAGAGGTCTAAGATCTCGCATTGCTGATTTTCGCCAGTTTGTACATATTAACCGATTTCCAATAATCGTTATCTGCGAACCAAATTTAACACACCCTATCAGACTATCCGGCTACGAGTCAATTACGTCCTCAAATAACAACGGAAATAGCAAGGGTAGTCGTCTTTATTCGCCGTGAGCTTACTTACGTCATCCAGCCTGTGCAACCTCATGACGACAATCAGTATGTCTGCTTAACCGTCAAAAATAGAAAGCTCACTTTTACACTTGTAGGCGCGTACCTATCTCCATCAAGCCGGTTTGACACCAAAAGACTAGAAGACATAATAAAAGCGTCCCCTGGTCCTTGGATTATCACCGGGGACTTTAACGCCCATCACACCATTTGGGGAAGCTCAAAAGTCAACGCAACCGGACGAAGTCTCGCTTCGTTTTCCTCCAATCATGACCTCTTGCTGCTCAATGATGCAAGTCCTACGTTTCTACGCGGCACAGTGTACAGCAGCTGCCTGGACTTGACCTTTGTATCACGCCGCTTTGCCACGCGCGTTAAGTGGTTTTTGGACATTGAGACACATGGCAGCGATCACATCCCCACCTACCTCAAGATTGACGGCATGTCTAACACTCACCCGCCAAGCACACTACGAAGAATTGATTGGACTGTGTTTAAAAACCACCTGGAGGACGCTTGTCAGAAAGGTCTTTTATCTGGACTGCAGGAAGCTATTAAAGAAGCGGCGCAGACCGCTATGTGCACGCTCATGTGCTCATCGAAGTACTCGCATTTCGACCTGGAGTTGGAGCGACTTCGTGCTATTCGTCGTCGCGCCGAACGAAGATACCGACGCACGAAGTCCATTCACGATCTAAGGACAGCTCGGCGCACTCAAAAGAAGATACAACGCCGCATGGATAAACTGGAATCGGAGCGATGGACAAAGTATTGTGAGTCCCTTGACCCCCGCAAGCCACTGTCTCAAATATGGAGAACTGTGAGAGGCCTACGTTCCGTTCCGGAACAACGCTTTCCATTCAAGGCACTAGCACTTTTCCAACGCCGACAAGACCTCGACGTAGCGGAAGATTTCTGTGCCATGATTACAGGCCAGTCAGTGGGATCAAGTTCCCTTACATCTGACTACGTTCCGGACACACGGGACTCACGCATGGATCTGCCGTTCACCACTCAAGAGCTCGACGCGGCACTTGCCCTGTGTAATCGGTCGTCGTCCCCTGGACCAGATGGTATTTCTTACTGTACCTTGTGCCACCTCGGTGAACTAGCGCGAAGTGCCTTGCTGAACATCTTCAATGAGTCCTGGGAGAATGGAAACGTTCCTCAAGAATGGAAGACCAGCCGCCTGGTACCACTCCTCAAACCTGGCAAGTCTCCTCTAGAGATTACTTCCTACCGCCCAATCGCGCTGGCTAGTTGCATTGGGAAGGTGATGGAACGAATGATCCTCGCCAGACTTGAATGGTACCTGGAACGCTATGAAGTTTATCCAGACGCAATGGCTGGCTTTCGACGTCACCGATGTTCCATTGACAACGTCATCGATTTGGTTACTTACGTTCAACATCAAAAGACGTGCAAGCGATTATCTGTCGCCATGTTCCTCGACATCAAAGGAGCATATGACAATGTTCTTCATGAGGCTATATTAGAGGCTCTGGAAATGGTTGGCCTCGGCGGTAGGCTTTATCGTTGGACACGCAGTTATTTACATATGCGGTCTCTATTTGTGCATACTGAAGACGGCCCAACTTCTCAACACTATACACACCGTGGAGTACCACAGGGTGGTGTGTTGAGCCCAACACTCTTCAATCTTGTGCTCATTGCCCTAGTAGAATGCCTACCAAATACGGTGAAGTTGTCAATATATGCGGATGACATATGCGTCTGGGCATCTGGCGTGACGCGTCCACAAGTACGTGCTAGGCTCCAAAAATCTGCGGCGTTGATAGCGACGTACCTTAATGAACAAGGCCTCAAGATTTCCCCAGAAAAATGCGCATTGATCGCATTTAGCCGGAAACGAATGACACCATACACCATAACCATCGATGGACAAAATATCCCTTACGTCAGAACGCACAGGTTCTTAGGGGTAATCATCGATCGTGACCTTTGTTGGAGTCCCCATGTCACCAACCTAAAGAAGCGCCTGACAGCCATCTCCCATCTCTTCAAGTTTCTTGGAGGAAAATCCTGGGGTACTTCAGTACACGCGATGATGCAACTCTACCGGACGCTGTTTCTCGGGTATCTGAGGTACAGCTTGGCAGTGCTGACCAATACCTGTAGAACTAACATTCGTACAATCGAAAGTGCTCAGGCACAGGCACTTAGGGTCTGTCTAGGGTTGCCACGATGTACATCAACATCAGAAACCATTGCAATTGCACATGACTACCCAGCCAAGATTCACATTATTATGGAAGCGCTCAGAGCACACGTCAGGCACCTTGCTCGCGCCCCTTCCCACCATCTAGCCTCACTGCCAGAAGACCGACCACGTGCCTCCTTTTGTCAGACAATACTGCCTTATCGTATATACCTTCCATCAGGTTACACAGCTGCAACGAGAGTTTTGTTTCCTCCTTGGTGCTTGGCTCAGCCACAAGTTCGACTGACAGTGCCTGGAATTCGAACGAAAGCCGAACTCTCATCACCAGCTCTCAAGCAACTTTCGCTGATCATGCTCTACGAAAAATACAGTGATCATACCCATCTATACACTGATGGTTCAACCACCGTGGACGGTTCTGCAGGATCAGTGTTTTTTCCTGCGAAAGTCTCCACCTTGAAATTCAAGACATCACACCAGACGACATCGACAGCCGCGGAGCTTGCTGCTCTTCGTAGCGCACTTCGCATAATTCGTGAGGAACCACCTAACAAATGGAGTGTTTTCAGTGACTCCAAGGCAGCGCTACATTGCTTGCTTTCCGCCTTACACCGTGGACCCTACGAACAACTAGTCCTAGAAATCCGAGAGCTCCTTCATTGCCTCGTCGAGCAAGGACACGACGTCACCTTTCAGTGGCTCCCTAGCCACTGTGGCGTAATGGGCAACGAATATGCTGATGAAGCTGCTCGATCTGCTCACGAAGACGGCGCACAGGAACCAATCCCGCTGTCACGAACAGATGCAGCAGCGAAACTTCGAGTGATTGCAGACGATGCCACACAATCGTTGTGGAACACACCTAGTTTGCAACACACACGTCTGCATCGACTAGACCCCTGTCTTCGACTTCGACCTCCACCTGGACTATCCCGACACGAAACAACAGTACTTTGCAGATTGTGGCTTGGTGTCGCATTTACAAAGTCGTTTGCTTTCCGCATCGGATGGGAGGATAGTGCTGCGTGTGATCACTGCGGCGACGAGGAAACAATCGAGCACGTACTTTGTCACCGTCCCCAATACAGCGCACATAGGCAGTCACTCGCGACCGCGCTGGCACGTCTTGACGACCAGCCGCTTTCGGAGCAGACAGTCCTGGAACGCCGGCCTATACAGTCGTCACACAACAAGTCAGTCAAGGCACTCTTGAAGTTTTTGCGATCGAGTGGACTATCTGACAGACTATAGTTCTCACAGACGTTTCGAACCTCCTCCTTTTCTTTTTCCTTTTTTTTTGTGACTGCTTTTTCTCTTCCCTATTCTTTCCGCCTTTCATTTCCCCTTCCCCTTCCCCCAGTGCAGGGTAGCAAACCAGAATCTTTTCCGGTTAACCTCCCTGCCTTTCCCACCACGTTTCTCTCTCTCTCTTTGGATGTAAAACCCCAGAAATTATCATTACAATTATTACTCTTTACCTGTGCTCTCAGTTCTTCACGATACATGGGTAAATTCGACACGTTGGGATCGAGAGGGGCATTCAACACGTTCTGATCATCACACCCACACCATCACAGGGATTTCCGGCCGAATAATGCGGGTTTGCACCACACGTCATATTGCTATCGTTAATCGTGACGTGAATGCAAGTATGTCAAGTTACTAAAGCCAAGACCCATCAGTCATCTTAGTCATACATCTGTGCCTTTCCACGCTATATGTATACTCTGGTATATACTATACCAAGTGAACGAGACGCGAGAGTTACGCGGTTTGTATTTATTTTTGGTACCGCGGCCCCAAACCGACGGACACATTCCGCTTCCCAAGAGCCAGTTTAGGATTTCGCCTTAACAAAGAAACAGCAGAGCGCGGGAGGCAGTCTTGTAAAACAAATTGAATGCATGAAATAAAAGAAAAGAAACGACATGGTGTAAAAGCGTTAGCATGAGCTAGCCAGGGCCGCTATTTTGTAGCGATGCCTTTAAAGTAATAATGCCTTTTCGCGCTTATCGCGCTTTGTCAGTGGTCAGAACGACGGTCCGCTCGCGTTATCAACGTTGATATCGTGAGCGGACCGTCGCTCTGACCACTGACAAAGCGCGATAAGCGCGAGAAGGCATTATTACTTTAAAGGCATCGCTACAAAATACCGGCCCTGCTACGTTCTTCTGTGTCATCGCGAACTCCAGTTTATTTTCTTCTTCAGCACGTTCACGTTGCTCATTCCACGCATAACTAAATGAAGCGCGCGGAACGCGTTTCTCAAAGAGCCGCGTAAGCGCGGACCAAGCGAGCTATAGAAATATGTAGACAAAATACCCGTATTCACCGCCGGCAAACGCGTTCTCTGTGCGGTGAGTCACTGCGGTATTACCTTGCGGTGACGTGGTACTTAATATATCCCAAATTATCACGATGTTCGCTAATAGCAACCAAAATATCAGGCTCGCAGCAGACGTCCGCCGCCTTGGCGCGGCTTCCACAGCGAAGAAAGCCCGCGGGTCCGGTATACAGCAGTGCTGCGGCGCTTTGGACACTCCCCAGTATTCTATCACTCTAGCCAAGCTTCTTTCTGCGAGATCTGCGTAATTATACGCGTTCTGGGGAAAACGGGGGGGGTGGGGGGTCAGACACTGTATGAAAGACTAGACGACATCTAGTACGCCGTACTTTGTGTCTTTAACGACGAGTATCATATTTGTGCCGCGAACTACCGCCCTACATTCTGCTGCATTTTTACCCCGCTTTTTCATCTCGATCGTCGTGTGCTTTTAGCATATACCAGCATCAATATGAGTATAAGTTATTTTCTATGTGTCGCAATACGTAGTCGCAGGCAAAGGTTTATCTCCGACGTGTTTACGTAAGACTTTGATAAGAAGCCACTATGAGCAGCATTTCACACCGACAAAGGACATGCATTCACAAACATAGCCAATTAGTGGACCGGTGCAGTGTGCAACAGATAGAATCATTACATATTATATCTCGAGTGGAGTCAGTTACAGGCGCTTTATTATTTTCTCACTCACCTTGAATAAATAAGCCACAATAATTTGGGCATCCATGTACGACATCTCTTAAGGGGTCAGTCGATCCTAACCAGCTCTGTTAGGAACGACTGAACATGCTTCTCGTGTAGTTGAGTGTGAGCATCGCACAACTATAGCACAATTATAGCAATGTGCGGGTGGCACATTGCTGACGTCGGCGTCGCCGTCACCGTGAGGTTCCGTATAATGTCCACGGGCGATAAAATCGTCGCCGCGCACCGTACGCTGTATGTGCGAGTGAAAACATGCGACGGTGAGCCGGCAATCGCGGCTCGCGCACACAAGGGCGGGAGGCGGGAAGGAAGCGCAGCCTTCCAGTCACGCACAACGCTCCGGAGACAGGGTAGGGGGATGGAGGGGCCGCGCTTTACTGCGGCCGCGCGCTGCCGCCGGAAGCGCAGCCTTCCAGTCACGCACAACGCTCCGAAGGCAGGGTAGGGGGGTGGAGGGGCCGCGCTTTACTGCGGCCGCGCGCTCCCGCCGGGATGGAAGGCACCGGGGTGTTGCGTCCCGAATCGGCTGGGCGCATTCTTTGATTGTTACCCATCGAGGCAGGCCCTTTCATCAGCGTCGCCCAGACGGCGACAGTGCCCGACACCGATGAGACGGGCAAACAAGCGCCCCAACTCGACAGTGCGCATCCTTTGGGTGCTTCCCCGATGCCACCCCCTTCATCAGCGGCCGCCTACATGGCGACGCGGCCCGACACCGGCGGTGACGCGAGGGCAAAGAAGCTCACTTAGAAGCGACTGACCACAACCGCCATCCTTCGTTGGAAGCGGGGATTAGCGCGAAGGCCATTCTCCCGACTCTGCCAAGATGACCGTCGGAGGGCAAGAAGCTAAGTCACCGACTTTCGTGGAAGGAGCGTGAAACCCCTGTTTCCAGATTGCCTCGTCGTTGCTCCGAAGGTGCAACATTACAGGCGGAGTTCTGTAAACAATACGACCACTCTGATTGGCCGCATCAAGGTCATCTGATTCCCTAGTCGGGTCAACTAGGGAAGACGAATGTTTTATAAGGAGACACCTTGAGTGCAGTGGTGTGTCCTGACATGTTCTGATATGTGCTCAGACATGTAGTGAGCTGAAACTTTGAAAGTGCTCTCCGATGGAGTGGGCTTCCATATTTGGAGCCACTGTAAATATGTAGAATAAACCCCTTTTTTTATCTCGCTTTACTCCCGGACGTACTCATTCCTTTGGTTGAAGGATCACCGTCCTAAACGCTACCCGAGTCCCAACAGGGGGGAAGGAGGGGGCGTTTCTGTGCCGCGAGCGCCGCCCGCGCGGCTCTATCTTGAAAGTCATCGGCGGCGGGGGCGGAGTCCCCCATCCCTGTGTTTTCGGGGCTAAGATCACGTTGATGCGATCGCCGGCACGAAGCTTAATTCGCTCGCTGCTGCTGCTGCTGCGCTGACTCACTCCAGCGGTTGCACAGCGAGTTTCCGCGGTCATCGAGTGAGATGCGTCTATGTTTGCTTGCGCGCGTGAGACACCATGCTTGTTAATTTAGTTCGTGTGCCTATGTTTACAAGTTTGTACGGCCGATAAAACTACTATCCTTACTTGGTATACCTATCCACTAATTTTCTATCGCAGTCGATGCTTCGCCTTTCGGGCGAATCTGCGACTTTTTTTAAGAACGCTCTTAAATTGGTCTCGCTTCTATCCTGCCCAACTTCGTTTGTACTTCAAATGGCAATCATTACAACGGTGTCAATGGCTTTTTGAGAGAAGTTGTTTCGTGGATTTACGCTCGAAACGCCGGTTTTAGAGTATCTGACTACTGTTACTGGCAAACGGTTGACATGAGATCTAATTGAAAGTGTTTTTTCAGCACCTTAGTATCGATCTATTTAAAGTGGATGCAAAGGACAAGGTGTATTGAAGAGAGTAAGAAGATTACCCTACCAGTCAGAGCTAAAACTTAACTTGCACACTGACAAGCTGCCTGTAAAAACGTGGTTGGCACAGAGCGGAGCTATTTTGTGCCAGGAGCCACGAACTGGCTTAGTCTGCCGATAACCAGGGGCCGAATTCACACAGCTTTTCTTTCCTAAGTGATGTTTGCAATTGGCCGCCGGCCTTCGCGCTTAATATGTCCAGCTTCACATTTGGCTGGAATTTGCTCTTACGAACAATCCTTACTAAGGGCTTTTTTTGTGTGTGTGTGAATAGGGGCCGAGAGCCAGTCGGACATGTTCTTATCGACTGCTGAGAGGCGTTCCTTTTCGTAAACGTTCTCCAAAGAGCACTTTAAAGTTCATTGACGATTACGATACTCCACAACACGAATTTTGAACGCAGCTATTTAGGTGTTTTCATTTCATTACATATGGTGGTAAAGAATTTGATTCTGAATGACAGGGTCCTCTCGGCGGCGGCGCTGAGCCTCTGCTCGGGCAGCTCGTTTAGCAGCAGCGGCAGACGAAGCATTCGCACCGGTTGCCTCACTCATTGTTCTGAAAGAAACCGTGAACACGGGAACGCGTGGAGCGCATTCTCGAGCGGCGGCGGCACAGAACACTCACTCTGCTACACAAGCTATTACTGACGCATCCTGCTCCCGGGAGCACAGGTTTTTTCTCTCTCACTCGCGCAACTCCTTACCCAGGCTCCAATTAAGACTTACCTTACCCACGCATGCATTACAGGGTCCAACGCTCAATGTCTAAATACACGTTCACGCCTGAGGTTAAGTGGCATGCAGTGAACGAGCGCGACACGATAAAACAAATTGATGCTTATAACTTTCTTTTTATAATTAAGCCCAGTTGTATGTTTCCAAAACAAATAAAAGATTTGCCGTACTCACAATATGGCGGAATTGTTGAATTTCTGCGAACACAAGAAAGGCCACTGGCCAAGTCTTGTTATCTACCGACTGAACAGATAGGAGGGCGTTTTTCTTTCGCGCTTCACAGATAAGCGATTCGTCGAAGAAACGTCAGTGCCTCTTTACGGCAGTGCTGATAAGGAGAGCGCTGTCGACACGGTTAGAGAACCGTGGGTGGGACTCGTGCTGCGTTTGATGACGGCTCGTGTCGGTCACCCTAAAAAAAAAAAAAGAAAAAAAAGGTGGCAAGATAAAGCATCTGACGACGTGTTGGAACACCTGTGAAATCAGTCAGTACAAGTTCCCGCCCAATAGAAAAAGCAGGCACATTTTACTGTGAGTATAATTTGGAAACGAATTTATGCTTTGATTTCCACGGGTTTGCAAGAGCCGTTTTGGTTAACAGTTGCGAAAGCTGAATCTACAACAATCGTTTGCTTAGCAAAATTGTCCGATTCTTTAGACATGTGCACAGAAATTTGACGCATTAATGTTAAATATAGTGGTAAGAAAATTTGTGCAACTTCGTTGCCCCTGCTGGACTACTGGCTCCTGGCATTGATAGGGACAATCGTCTCAGAATCTTGGTAATTGTGGCTGTTGTCGAGTCCTGTAAGGTAGAGAAAGAGAGAGAAATGGCATTTATTATTCCCAATTCAACTAAGGCTTCAGTCCGTGCCTCCTGGTAGGCTCATGCCTCCTGGCCCAGCACGTTCTTGACGTGCTGCACCAGAAGCTGCACCGTAGTTTTTCCAACTTTATTGGGAGAGTGGTCCACTCTTCCCAGCTTCCGGCACGCTGGTTGGGTGGTAGATTAGAAAGTACTGTTTGTAAAAAGGAAGCGCTACAGAAGCACACGAGAGATGTAGCTGTTGATAACTGTGACGCCTGAATATGTGATGAAAGTGACATTGATGTGTGAACAAATCCGGGCTGATCAGCCCTATGACCTGTATATATCTTATATTTCGTTCTACTCAAACCCTGGATGTACATATATATATATATATATATATATATATATATATATATATATAGGGTGTCCCAGCTATCACGCAGCACGATTTTAAAAAAAGAGGAACGGCGTTAAGCGAAGCAAACCCGGTGCGTATTGTTTCCAGTGCAGTGGAGTAGCCGCCAGGAATTGTTTCGTTACTGAGATTTAATTAGGTGATTACAATTAATTATCTCATTCGCGAAGTACTGTCCTAATTATCAAAGTGTCAATGAGAAAGTTGTAGAGCAACATGAAAAACTCCCGATACAGCTTTCTGTTGCTCAATACGTGCTACATAAAAGTGTTTTTCCGAGTATGAAAGAAGCCCGCGAATACACGCAAAGTGCCTCGAGCGGCCAGTTGTGCGGCAATTCATCCGCGGGCTTCTTTCATGCTCGGAAAAACACTTTTATGCAGCACGTATTGAGCAACAGAAATCTGTATCGGGAGTTCGCGATCGGGAGTAGCGGTCTGCAATACTTTATCGGTGCCAACTAATTTAGTGTTGGTCTTTCAGGTGCCTTTAACAGAGGTAGGTTATAGAGCAAGGAAGTGGACCTCGCTGACAGTGCCTGGGAGAGCTAGGCATGTATTCACAAAGCCATCTTGTACGGTAAAATCGGTCATAAGAGAATCAGCCAATCTTAATGCTGGACATATTATTGAGAAGACGGCAGGCCAATATCAAAGAACACTTAGGAATTTAATATATTATGTGTTTTCGGCCCGTAGTCTTTTCTTGGACGCCATGAACCATGTACACACTTTCTCTCTTCGGAATGAAGTTGTTGACGTGATAATCTCGCCAGCACAGTACTAGGATTGCGAAACTAGTATATAAAAACTAATTAGTCCATCTCTTTGAAAGTGAAGAAAATGGTTAGGAACTGTCGCAATTCCTGCATAAATAGAAAAGGAATTAGAACATACGTACTCAGACAAGAATGAAAGTCGTTTTGATGCATTTGTGACGGCCGACCCTTAACGCGCAGCTTAATTATGTAGAACCGAGCAACTTTGAATATCAGTCTGAACTTTGCCCAAACGTGCCGTGCGGCAAACGAAGGCTACGTAATTAAAACCGCCAGTTTACAGTGTTTATCACGTTTAGTTCAGTGGGCATCTTAGCGCTGGTGTACTAAAGTGGCTCGTGACCGTTCCAAATATCGCCTTATTCCCCGTTCAAGTAATACCCCTGACAAGCGGGCAAGTTAAGTGCACTTACGGGGAGTGCACTTCGGGACCTTGAGTGACACTTTAGGCTACGCGGTGCTAAACGGGAAAACGGAGTGCACTCGCCGTAAAGAAACATGGCGACAGACACGAGCGCGTTTTTTGAATATATAGATAAAAAAGAAAAAAAAACTTCTAAAAAGTGATTGTTTTACGTGGTATTATAAATAAAAACAAACTTAATCTATTTTTTCTCAACAAAAACGTCATTTCTTTTACTATGAGGTGTTGATAGGTGGACGCCGCGTTTTAACGAGACCTGTCGAGTTCGCTTACGGAGGGCACAAAGGAGTCCATCTTAGCTGTAGTTGACTTCAATTTTGTTTTCTCTTCAGCCTGTCCATGTGGTCCGACTGATCCAAACGCAATACGCGTAGGCGGGGAGTTCTATCGCTTTCAATATGAGCTGCAACACGCGAGCCGTGACTGCACCGACACTCTCGAGAAAAAAGTGGAGGGTGTCGCCATATGAGAAATGCGCAAATCCCCCTGCTTTCCGTCGTCTGCTTTTTTCGCGGAGCCAAGAAAGCAGATGACGAAAATACACTGGCCCAACGAGCAGCAATCGCTCCACCACGGATAAAAAAGAAAAATGTCGCAGTTTCGCCCGAAAGGCGAAGCATCGATTGCGATAGCAAATTAGTAGAGAGCTATTCGGAGTAGGGATAGTGGTTTTATCGGCTGCATAAACTTGGACACATTCGCTTACTAACTGAATTAACAATCGTGGTGTCAGCGCGCACAAGCAAACATGAATGGATCACACTGAATGACCGCAGGCAACGACTGTCAAAACGCTGGAAGCAAGCTCAGCCGCCACAGCGGGCGAAGGCTCGCGCGGTCTAGCGCTTCAACGGAAACTGAGCGGCGAATGCACAGCGCATACAAAGGTCAGAGGCGTGTGGAGATAAGAGACGGTGCGGGCGACCGCCAACGCCGGGCAAAGTGCAGAGGAGTTGTGCAGAGGAGAAGTTGTTGGCAGAGGAGAAGCTGCCCCCCTCCTTTCCGCGCTGCCTTCCCGCTTTCTTGCTTTCGCGTGGGAGATTGAGTGGCAAGTTCCCCTTACGCCCGGTTGCAAGATACGCCTTTGGTGCCGGAGCACAGCGTCGCCCCGCCTCCCTCCCTCCCATACCCCCCCCCGGCCTTTCGCGCGACGGTCGCGTTTGCTTTCCGCCGTTCGTTCGCTCTCAGTGATAGCGCGCGGGGGAGTTCGCTCTCCGTGACAGCGCGCGTCCTCCGCGCGCTTTCGCTCGCGCATACGGCGCGCGGCGACGATTTTATCGCCTTTGGAATCTATACGGAACCTCACGGCGGCGACGACGGCGACGGCGACAACGACGGCGACGGCAGAAATCCGGTTGAAGTGTCCATATAATTGCTATCGCAATAAAAAGAAAAACAAAAATAGGTAGGAAGCTAGGGCAGCGTGCGTCATGACGAAGCACGCTGCGCTAAGGGCTAAGGACCAGTGGCCCGCTGCTATGCGGGCCACTGTATGCGGGCCACTTTACGCTGTCTTCTCCGCGAAGCAGACAGCGTAAAGCACGGGGGTATGTGCATTTCTGGAACTTTTTTCTCGAGAGCGTAGGTAACTGGTGGAGTTATACAATGTGGCACACGGCACGATTGTTGGCAGCAGTGCGCGTCCGTGCGATATATATATATATATATATATAGGCCTCTCCCTGCGATCTGCAATTATAACCCTGGCTTGCGCTAGCTGATTCCAACTTGCGCCTGCGAATTTCCTAACTTCATCACCCCACCTAGTTTTCTGCCGTCCTCGACTGCGCTTCCCTTCTCTTGGTATGCATTATGTAACTCTAATAGTCCACCAGTTATCCTTCCTACGCATTACGTGGCCGGTCCAGCTCCATTTCTTCCTCTTAATGTCAACCAGAATATCGGCTATCCTCGTTTGCTCTCTGATCCAAGCCCAACTGACCACTTCCAGTCTCTTAGCGTTAGGCCTAACATTTTACGTTCCATCGCTCGTTGTGCGCTCCTTAACTCGTTCTCGAGCTTCTTGGTTAACCAATGCAATAATTGTACAATGCACAATGCAATGAATGAGTAGAATGCAGTGATTGTACACTTTTCTTTTGAACGACAGCGGTAAGCATCCAGTCAGGATTTGGTAATGCCTGCCGTATATCGTTGACACTTCGGTAATGCAAACAAGCTTCGCGTCATTTAAATCCCAACTTTGTGTCGGATCTGCGTGTCAGGTTATTTTCTTTCCCCTGTGCAGGGTTAAAGCAAAGCGAACGTGGCACCTTGTTGCCCAAATAGGAAGAAACCAGCGATTACTCGGACACAAAAAAGTAGGAATATGGCGTGTTTTTTTATTCGTTGTGTATCTTGTTCACCGCCTGTTTCTTCCAGTTTAATCGTGTACCAATGGAACAGTGTTCTGCCTTTTGTTGCTGACACGTGCCTTGACTTCCCTACACATTCTTCTATCAGTCTGCTCATTTCTGTCGCTGTGCGCGGCGCTGCTGTTTTCTTGCACCAGGCGATGGTTCCCGTACTCGGCTACTGGGACGTCAGGTCCCTGGGACAACCTATACGCAACCTGCTCATCTACAAGGGAGTTGAGTTCGAGAACAAACTGTACAAAATCGGCGCCCCGCCTGACTACGGCAGGTCCATCTGGCTGAAGGAAAAGTCCACGCTGGGCCTGACATTCCCCAACCTTCCGTACTACATCGACGACGACGTCAGGCTGACCCAGAGCTTGGCCATCCTCCGCTACCTGGGAAGAAAGCACGACTTAGCTGCCAGGTAGGTGAACGGTGGGTCATCGGGTTGAAAAAGAACTAGAGAAAAAAAACACCGCATATCCACTAAGTGAATGATGATGAGTGGGCAAAGCACCGGCCGGGGGATCATCCGGGCAAAACGCCGGAAGCGTTCTCCGGACACACACACACACACACACACACACACACACACACACACACACACACACATATATATATATATATATATATATATATATATATATACTGTACATGTGTACAGTATATACAGCGCTTATATAGCCCTTGTGCACCGCAGCGCCCCTAGCTACGGACGAGAGAGAGCGCGCGCGCGTCGGGAACGAGAGAGAAAGAGAGCACAGCTGCGCCTCTAGCGGGAGCGGCGAGTACTAGCGTGGCTACGACGGCGCGACGAGGGACAAGGCTCGACCCTAAGGAGCTTCGCCCCTAAAACGTCACTGGCCGGCGCCGCGCAGTCACAGTGCAAGCTGGAGAGTGGCTCCATAAGAGTTTCATTTGCGGCAGCGCGCACTAGAGGGTCTTCGCGGCGATGTCTCTTTGCGTTGTTTTCACGAGAACGATCTGAACTGTCCGTCTGGCGTCTACGGCGAGCTTCGGTTTTGTGCTTGTTTCTGCACAGCGCCCGACGTTGCCTGGTTGCAGCCGCGCGCGTAGCTCTATATACAGGGCGTTTTTTTTAGCTGCACCAAATTTTTAAAATTATACAAATATATATCTTGGTCACGT
Source organism: Dermacentor silvarum (assembly GCF_013339745.2). Lineage (NCBI taxonomy): Eukaryota > Metazoa > Arthropoda > Arachnida > Ixodida > Ixodidae > Dermacentor > Dermacentor silvarum. The sequence continues at coordinate 169,842,366 of NC_051156.1, read as the reverse complement.
TATGTTTAGCATTCGAGTGTACGGATTGGCGGCCTCTAGATACAGAGCAATTTCCGAACTTACGTGCGTAATTAGCGAAGTTACGGTAATTAACTTTCTAATTATCAACAATAGGTGGCTACAGCAAATGAGTACTTTGGGGCCCGTCTTCGACACTACCTATCCCAACGATCAAATTTTGAATAGCGGACTTCATGTGAGAGCTACGCGAAAAATTAGTTCCCCTTGGCAGGCTCCTTGAAACCGAAACTGGCCGCAAAAAGAGCGTCTGTGTCGTCTGTGTCCATTTGCCACCGCCCCCTTTGAAACGGGGCGGTGACAAATGGTCACCTAGCCTGCTTGATTTAATCAGGTATACTATAGATAGATTTCAGGTATACTATACATGTATTTCATTCTAGCATTTTAGAACGCAACTCTTAGGTGATGTGACCATTGAGTTGTGCATAGCGTCTGGTGAACGCGACATCAAGACGAATTCAGTGCGACATATTTGTTTGCTTGCATTTGAGTTTCGAGGCACACGGAGTTTTATTTCCTACGCCCGTGGCGTCAGTCCGGTTGGGTCCAATGGTTAAACGTAAAGTTTCTCATCATGCAATGAAACAGGATTTTCGTGCAGTCACGAAGAAGCAATACGAACTTCAGAGGTATCGTTCCTTCAAGGCGTTCTTGCTCCGGCGTCAGCTTTCTCATTCTTGCCGACGCCATGGGGCGCAGCTGCCAATGGGAAAGTTGCATTACGGTCATTTGCTTGCGCAAGGACCAGAAGCTCTAATTCCTAGAGGCTAAGACTCAACACCGACTTCGTCTGATGACGTCACGACTCTCTTCTCAGGTAAACCAAGAGAAGTTGGCACATTCAGAACTATAGATGTATATACATATTCTTCTATTCTGAATGAACTTTTTTTTTCTTATATATTCACTATGCGCGGACAAGGGCAAAGTTCGGACCCAATGTCATGGAGGGCATAATGAAGGCCGAGATAGTTTACTGATCTCCGTTTGAACTATTTTATGAGCTTCTATAAGCCACAAGTGCCATGGACACTTCTGAAACAAAATTTTATACTACTGAAAGAGACGCTGCTCGCCAGACAAAGCCTGCCTGTTCGGACACCATCAGCTCGATGAAAACGCTCCAACGTGTAAACCAGTCTTTGTGAACAGCCATGCCACGCATATTCTTCGCATCCTCGAAAAGTCAATTTCAGGCAGTTTCACGCATATCTGCCTGCATGTACAGTTATTTTGTAACTGCACGCACAACTGTTAAGTCGGCGCTGGTATCTCCAGGTGGTCAAAATTAATCAGGAGCCCTCCACTACGGCGTGCCTCATAATCAAAACTGGTTTCGGCACGTAACCATTACTAAAGCCGGGAAAGACGGGAATGGTGCCGTTGTCATTCCGGCGACGAAAACCACAATCAAATTCAAACTGTCACACACGACAACATCAACGGCGTCATAGCTTGCTGCCCTACGTGCTGCCGTAAAATACCTCCTGCAACAGACACCTCAGAAATGGGTCATCTTTTTCCATTCTAAGGCAGCACTTCAGAGTCTGCATTTTGCCCTTTATCAAAGCACTCATGCGCAGCTGGCATATGAGATAAATGAAGACCACCATCAAGCTATCGCTAAAGGGCATGAAATTATATTTCAGTGGCTACCTGGACACACCGGCATTGCTGGTATGACCTCGCGGACGAAGCCGCCCGGTCTGCTGATCTGGAAGACCGATCAGTACCAATCCCCTTATCCAGGACCGACGCTGCAGGAAAGCTTCATATCGTGGCTAACGCTATGCCACACAAATATTGGTCTTCTCTCAACCTCCCGAAGTGTCACTTCACAGAATTGAGCCGTCCTTAAAGCTACAAGTGCCATCAAACGTTTCCCGCTCCGAGGCGACGGTATTGTGCCGCCTCTGGCTCGGGGGCGGGGGGGGGGGGGGGGGGGGGCGTTTACAAAGGCCTACTCCTTCCGCATTGGAATGGGGGATACGCCCATGTGCAACTCTTGTGGAACCAAAGAAACGATTGAACACGCCTTATGTCTCGGTCCTCAGTACGACGTCAAGCGTGAAGCTCTCCAGAGAGCATTGAACCGGCTCGACTCTAGACCATTTTCGGAAATGGACAGCATTGGACCATGGCCGTATGCGTCGATGGCCCAGCAAGCCACGAAAGCGTTGTTACATTTCCTCAAGTCGACAGGTCTTGGCGACCGTGTGTACACTCGGTGCGAAGCTTCAAATGTGCGCGAAACTGTGCTCTCACTATCTCCTTGCTCTCTTTTCATCCCTGTACACCTTCCCCCGGTGCAGGGTAGCAAACCGGACGTGCGTCTGGTTAACCTCCCTGCATTTCCTATCTTCTTTTCTCTCTCTATCTCTCTCGCACCCACAACTTCTGTATACGGCACCAGATAAGTCTTGGAAGCAGTGTGGCGCTTTTTACGCCAATTTCGGTCATGTATCTGTGCCCACAACTTTAGCCTGAGCTTCCTTATTGAACAGCCGTAGTTACACAGTCCTCGCTACTTCGTTTCTTTCTTACAACCACCCAGGGATGAGCAGGAGAACGCGGAACTGGACGTGATCGAGCAGCAAGCGCGGGACCTGTGCCTCAAGCTGGTCAACGCGGCCACGCCGTCACCGAAGGACGAGTATGGTCTCGACTCGTACTCCAAGAAGCTGGGCGACGTCCTGGAACCCTGGGACGACTTCCTAGCCTCCAGGAAGTGGACGATGGGGGACAGGTTGACCTACGTGGACTTCCTGCTCTACGAAGGGCTCGACTGGCACCGACAGTTCAAACCATGGGTTGTGCAAGGGTACCTGAACATCGTGGAATACCTGAAGAGGTTCGAGCAGCTGCCCAACATCGAGGAGTACTTCACTTCGGACCGCTACAACAAATGGCCCATCCTGGGCCCCTTAAGGACGTGGGGCTACAAGAAGTCTTCCAAGTGAGACCCGTTGGCTGTTTTAGCTGTTTGCTTTCGAAATAAAGTGTTCCGGTATATTCGGCGTCAACGTTGACAGGTTGGCACCAGTTCAAAACGCCGTGGCCATATTCTAGATCAATCACTTCGAAAGACATCACTTTCAGTGCGCATTGATTGACTAGTACATCGTCGACAATTGCAACCGGGATGCACAAGGGCCGCGCCGGTGTGCCTCTTTGTCATTGATAAAACGCACCGGTGCATACCTACTATCCTCGAAAAACGGGGCGCTCAATGCATTCCGGCGTGGCTCTATTTCTTTTTCTCTTTTGTGTTTGTTGAATTGCTGTTGCCCCAACGTGACCGCAGAAAAATAAGTGGAGCGTCGCTGTTCGAACCCAGCAGGCAATGCGAGCAGCATGCGTTACAACGCGGACCGGCTGGCACCCGGCATTGCGAAGGCGAGGATGATTACGTGTATAAAATTTTCCTGTGCGCCTTTGTGAACTTGGTCTGGCGATAGTGGAGCCGAAAAATTAATAAATTTAGCTGTCAGAACGCGCTGTAAGGAACGCCAGAAAGTGCTCTTCTTTATGTAGAGGTTCAGCAATTGGAGGACATCGCCGTGAGTCTGTCGGACTGAGCTGTGTTCAGGTTTAAATTAAAGTCCCTAGATATTTATTGCTTTCTTTAAGTAGCGACAAGCTTTGAAGTACCGCCGACGAATCCCATTGGGCGACGCTCATTCCGGCCGCCATGTTCTTCCTAACGCTGTTCCCCCACAATCACTTGCACGCTGCTGCGAGCAGTTTAGATAGCAGCGGCCGTTGACGGTCGCATGCTATCTAGGAAGATAATGGCGGCCGATGGAGTAGATGTCGCTTCTTAAAAAAGAGCAGGAAATCTAGGGACTTTAGCTTAATGTCGTCTGGGCCCCTCTATAGCATCTATGACATCATTTTCGAGCTTCAAAAGATGTGGGCGATAACATTATAACCGACTACTAACTTGTGACTCCACTTTAAGCAATGCTGGACTATACAGGGAGCATGAAAGAAAAATACAATAGAATATTTGTCCCACTTCTATTTGACGGAAGCAACGTAATTTTGTACTCTTTTGCCGGAAAGCTCTGAAAGGGTCCATTGGCATGTCCAAACGTGCTCTTAATTTCATGGTATCATCAAACTACTCGCATGTGCAGCTCAGCAGCACTCGGGACTCAAACCGCTAACTGGCGCTAGCACTACGCATCATAGTAGAACAACTTTGTCCTCGGATTTGCTGCCGCTCACCGCTGCCCCATCTCGGGGCGTCTTGCTCCCTGCCGGTTTTGGGGCAATTCCGGACACAAAATAGTGAGTATGCTATAAGGCAGCAGAAGTGGATGTGACGAAAGCAACGGCCTATCTTCCATCCGCGTTAATTTCACGTCGATCAGTTACTGAGCCTGATGCCAAGATGCAACAACAAGAAGTCCCTCTTACAGCACTTTCTACTGATCCTTATATGAAAGCGTAGTCCGAGATGCAGCTGATGGTTCCTTCCCACGGGCGAACAGCAGCACTCAAAATTTGCTCAGTTCCTCTCGCGAGAAGCACTTTGAAAACAGTACTAAGTACTTTTGTTTGCCAACTGGAAAGTGCCATTAGCCATCACTCGTACTCAATTGCCTCAACATGCCATTAGCCATCACTCGTACTCAATTGTCTCAACATGCCTCAAGATACTCTAGATAAAAAAAAATATTATACCAAACAATGGAGGCAGAACGATGTGAATGTTTCGGGATATTTTAAATGTGGTGCTTGTAGCACGTGAGGTTATGGGACTGCGCAAATGCTTCATTGGCTTTTGAAATTTGTGCTATGACAGGGATCGTGCGGCTTGCAGCTTTTTTTTTTTCAAATCGAAGAAAATAAGATATGGGAGTTTTCTTTCCAGGCCTTTTAATATATGCGGCAAATTAGATGGGGATTTGGCGATGTTTAACGCAGGGCTATATCGTCACAAACCCCTAGTATAACACACAGCATCTGACTATAGTCAGACGAGTTCGTGTGGTAAAGCATTCCACCAGTTGCTGCCAAAAACATTCCGTGTGGCACGAACGTGCGTGCGTGCGTGCGTGCGTGCGTGCGTGCGTGCGTGCGTGCGTGCGTGCTCAAGGAGGCGTGGGTGTGTCTGTCAGTGCAACCAACTATGGCTGACCCGTGCCTGGGCAGCTATCGTGGTTGACATTGAGAAGAGCGTGCCACGCTCTCGGCAATTATCGCGCTTCGCTCAGGTGCGAGATCTCCCGCGGGAGGGTTTGCATCACGACCTTGCCTCGTTAATGGCGTCACCTAATCGCACGTTGTTGTTTGTCTCCGTTACTGGCTTTCCGTTTATGTAAATACAGAAGTACGAAACGAGCGCCTGCTAAGACGTGGATGCAGTCAAGCGCTTGATCTTGGAACAAGACGTGCTGAGCAACGAAGACTCGCCACAGCGTTACTGAACATTACACATTTCTTAAGACTTCTACAAGCAAACCCTGAGGTTAGAGCACTGCACGGGCTCGGGCTTACCCGAAAGCACGGGCCGGGCCGGGCCGTTAGAGCAGTTTTTTCACGGGCTCAGGCTGGGCTCGGGCACGGCGTGTGCTTTTTGACCCGGGCCGGGCCGGGCTCGGGTTTTTTGACGCGGGCCCGGGCCGGGCTCGAGCTTTCTGCGAGTTATTCTCGGGCTTCTCAACTCTGAAAAACATGTATTTTTTGGTCTCGGGCCTGGTTCGGGCCGGTTTCGAGCCGGGCTCGGGTCGGGCTCGGGCTTAAGGTATGGCGGGCCGGGCGGGCGGGTAACGTAGTATATTTCCAGGCCCGGGCCGGGCCCGGGTCTCGCCATAAAAGTTTGATCGGGCTCGGGCGGGCCGCCCAATTAAAAACTGAGGTACAGTAACACACAGCGTAAGTATCATTAGCCTGCGATAAAATAGGAATAGTGATGACATTACGCTGTTTAGCAACAGACCCGACGGTGCCAACGTCTGGCACGCCCTCACAGCAACGAACTGGCTTCAGAGACATGAAGGATGACAAAAATAACAAGCCTAACAAGCTACTTTCATATTCTTTTGATTCTTTCCCAGTTAGTTCAGTTGTTATCACGGAACTGCTAATCGCCTTCTAATTCCATCTGCATTGTGGCCAGTCCCCCATAGTATGCATGAGCCAGTGACAGAGGGCAAACAAACAAAGCCGAGGACACCTAAGCGCTTCTTATGAGTTGTGAATGCGAAAGCATTAACCTCCAATTGAACGCCGCTGAGCGGTCCTTCGAGTTCAGCGCTGCAAGTAATGTACCATAGCGGTACGTGCCGCCCGAGCCAGCAAGCAGCAGCAGCCTGCGGTACCGCATGCCACCGACGTCCTGCGCTACGGGAGACCGAGGAAGCAGCAGCGGCCACCAAGGCCGGCAGGCGCGCGCAACAGGTAAGCCTAGTGGAGGTGAGAAAGAGATACGGAGTGTGCCGGCTTCCGAGAGCGAGAGCAAAGGTGACGTGGCGTCGTGGCGATGCCCTCTCCCCTCACGCAACACCTGGCGCGTTAGAGCGGCAGCAGGCGTTCCCTTTCGCCCGCTCTGTTCCGTCACTCGTGACGTGGCGTCGCAGACAATGCGAATTTAGGTGCCGTTTCTCTGCTGCAGACGACAGACGCCGGCTTTTTCGCTAATGGGGTCATTGGACGTGTTCGCATCAAAACACAACCGTCAATGCGCTGTGGTGTACACCATGCCTCACCAGAAGGAGGTTTTATCGCCGAGAAATCAGATGAACGCAAACGGCAGCGTGCCGAAGCCGCTCGCCGTCGCTATGTGGCAAAGGCGGCAGAAGCACGAGCCGCGCCGCGCCGAGGAGACGGACGAGGAACGGGCAGCCAGGTTGGTTGGAGCGAGCGCGGTCTGCTATTCGCGACTGTATAAATGCTCGCCCCCTAGCGGCCCAGCCGAGAACCAGTCGATCTAGGTTCAGTCTCAGGTTCTCACCAAGGTAAGTTCACATGGTCGCGAAGGCGAGGCTGAAATGCGGTTCCAAACCAGGAGCCGCGACTTCAATTATGGTCCTGCGATTGAAGCGCGACTACATCTTGCGGGGCAGAACACTAGCTGATGAAAATTATGCAGTCAGTATGTCACCAATGGAAGCATTTCAAAAAGTACAATGTCATTAGAATAGGAAAATGTGAAGTCGCAAGCTGTTTGCCTCCGTCCACGAATAATTGTGAGTACAAAACTGTGCAAGCTTTCTGAAGTTTGCTCTTGGGGATGCGTGCTGAGATATGCCGAGTTTGTATTACCGTATTTAACACTGTAACGCCGTCAAGACTATGTTAAGCGTAGCCATAGAAAGTAATGACAATGTATAGCCGAACTCGGATGTAACGAATTATCGTGTATAACGAACAGCTCTAAATGATGATGATGATGATGATGACACAATATAAGGCAAATAGGGTAGAGATTTGGCTAAAGTAATGCCGAACGTAGGGCTATGGCATGATACGTACATTTCTGGAATAAAACACTGGAACTGACTGTAGTCTATAGCGAGTTCATGCGGTAAAGCATTCCACCAGCTGCTGTCAAAAACATTCCGTGTGGCACGAACGTGCGTGCGCGCTCGAGGAAGCGTGGGTGTCTCTGTCACCGCCACCCACCACGGCTGACCCGTGCAATGGGCAGCAGTCGTGATTGACATTGAGAAGAGCGTGCCACGCTCTCGACAATTATCGCGCTTCGCGCAGGTGCAAGATCTCGCGCGGGAGGGTTCGCATCACTAGCCACCCTAGCATCACGACCAGGCCTCGTTAACAGCGTCGCTTAATCGCGCGTTGTTGTTTGTCTCCCATGTTGGCTTTCCGTGTGTGTAAATACAGAAGTACGAAACAGGCGCCTGCTAAGATATGAAAGAAGTTTAGCGCTTGAGTTTGTAGCGAGACGTGCTCAGCAACGCACGGTTCAACAATAAGCCTTTCTGAAGTCTTTGGCAAGCAAACCTTGAGTCGCAGAAACACACAACGGAAGTATTATATAAAGCCATGGAAAAAGAGCAATAGTGACGACGTTACACCTATTTAACCACAGACTCGCTGTGTGGCACGCTCTGACAGCAATGAGCTGGCTTCAAGCGATTTCGATGAACGTTGTTATGTGTAGATACCAATATTTACAAAACATTCCCCGAAAGAAAAAAAAGAGAAAGAAAGAAAAGAGAACGCAACAAACAATGAAACGAAAAACGTTAGGCGTAACGTTACGATCGAGATAGGAAGACAGTGTTATAGTGATCGAGATAGGAAGACAGTTGATATTAAGAGGAAAAAGTGCAGCTGGGCTGGCCATGTAAAATGTAGGGCAAGTAACCGGTGGTCTACGAGAATTACAGAATGGGTGCCAAGGGAAAGGAAGCGCAGTCGAGGACGGCAGAAAATTATAGATGGTATGATGCAACTATATAGGAAACTTGCAGGCACAACCTGAAATCAGCTAGCTCAAGACAGGGGTAATTGAAGGTCGCTGGGAGAGGCCTTCGTCTCGCAGTGGACATAAAAATAGATTGATGATGATGATGATGATGATGATGATGATGATGATGATGATGATGATGATGATGATGATGATGATGATGATGATGATATCCAAAAGTCAAACGACACAGTAGCCGGTAGCTCGAGCATCGTTCCGCCTCCGTTCTAAACTTGAGTGATAACCTTGACGCACTATAGTAGTACCTGGTAAATTAACTTTTCAGCCAGCGTTAGAGACAGAAGAAATAACAAGTGTGAATACAACTCTCACAAAGATATTTCTAACGGTGATTTCCACAATATACGTCCATCCATGAAACTGTTTCGGAGGAGGAGGAGCAGAAATTATTCGAGGAAAGAGAGAAACGGATGAGAACGAAAACAAAGAGGTCGGCCAGTGCTAGTATATGTTCTGGCCTGCTACACTGCGCAGGAGAACGAGGAAATATGACAAAAATATAGTGAGAAATAGTGATGAAAGACGATGATGAGGACAGGAAGAATGGGTAATAGGCGCGTCCATCAAATTAGAGTTACAGTGTAGGCTCCGGCAGCGAGCATATACCGTAGCTCTATACATCAAACGGCTTGGCAGCGCCAGGCCAATCCGGGCGCATAAAGTTCAGACCCAAAAAAAGTTATGCTTTCTTGGAGACCGCTGCTTCGTGCCACGCCATTCAAGCAGAACTGGACGTGAGCCAGCTTCCTCTGGACAAATAAAAGAACTATGCTCGTAAAAGGTTTGTATTAGCGAGTCAAATGTGTTACGAACACTTCAACAAAAAAGTAGCGTTACAAGTTTTACGGAAAAGGCGGAATCATTTTTTAGATAAAAATAAATGGAGAAGTTGTCGCCGTTCGCTGGCGACGGCTACCCCTTTTCACGTGATTAATATTGTTGCGATACAACAGGAGCTTATAAGACATGGCGCAAAGGAAGACGAAGACGGGCATCTGGGCTTGGCACGAGCTGTTTACCATGTTGGCCGTCTGGCTGCCCTGCTCTCGTAAATACAGTGTAAATAGTACATTTCGTCGGTGTCTTTCAGCACCTAACAATATAATATGGGGTGAAAATTAAAAAATATATGTAAATTCTTCCATTAGGACTCACAACAAACAACAAAATAACATGTAACGACGCTAAGAGTAAGTCGGTCGAAGAACTATCAATGAAACAATGTCAGCGGATGTCTGGAGCAAACAACTTTGTTTCGGATGTACGAATGAGCACAATTACACACGATGCGGTAGATTCAATATTCGTCACAAATGCCGGCGTCTTCACAGAAGCGTTGTAGTGCTTTCATTGCTTTGTGATGCTGTACTTTTGATGGCAATGGGCCTAACCCTCTGGCAAGTGAAAAGGTTCTATATGAATCAAGTAAATGGAGTTCTTGTTCGAGGCAGCATCACGTTTGGCTGGCAAGTCACGCATGAACAGCTTTTTTAAAGAACTACAGCAGAATTTGTTAATGATTTCCGGGTGATCAGTCGCCGACGTTCCGATACTTGTATGATGACCGAACCTTCTGGAAAGTTGCACGCCTGCTCGCCTAAGTTCTGCGGCAGAAGCCGACATCGCGCGACGTGCAGTCACGGAACACATCGCGTCGCAGATATGCCGTGTGAGTTCATAGAATGAATGAATTCTGGGGTTTTACATGCCAAAACCCCGATTTGATTAAGAGGCACGCCGTAGTGAGGCGGGGGGGGGGGGGGGGGGGGGACTGCTTTGGATTCATTTTGGACCGCCAGGGGATCTTTAACGTGCACCCATCCAAATGCGGCCGCCGCGGCCGGGATTTCAAACCGCGGCCTCGTTGGCCTCGTGCCTGGCAGCGCAACACCGCAGCCGCTAAGCCATCGCAAGTTCATAGTCAGCTGGCAGGTGGGGCTACGGGATTTCACGGTCACCGGCTGAGACCATGCCTGATATGGGTATGCAATCAGCAGTTATGCTCAGTCTTTAGGTTTTAAGTGAGAGAAGATGAAACGAAGAAAACTTTGGACAGGAAAGCCGACAATGCGGAAGTTAACGGCTTGTCTTGTCAGGCGTCCGGTTTGGGCGCGCAATCTATTGCGCAAAGGCACGCGCGAGAAAAAAGCAATGCCAAACAGCGCCGCCGTGTGTGTATACGCACGAAGATAACCGTTCTCAGACGGGGGGCGCGCACACTTCGTACGCAGACAAGCTCACACACATTCGAGGGGTGGAGGGTGGTGGGGGGGGTGTACTGGGTGTACAGAGAGGCCTGGCAAGTTGCGTCCCACACACTCGCATCGCCGAGGTCAAAGCACCGTCAAAGACTTGATGGGGGAGAGGGCAAGCCGCCGCTACAACCAGCATCGCTTAACAACCGTGCGCCAGCGTCCGGTTCCCTCTCCGGCCATTTTTCTGCCGTTTTGTTTTGTTCATCGCTTTGGGGCTGCGTAGCGTTTTTGCTTTGAATGTACGCGGGAATCACGTGACGCGACCAATGAGAGAGAGAGAGAGAGAGAGAGGCACGGCCAGACTGGCTTGTCGGGGAGGTCTTTCTGCGGGGTTCCGCCGGGTTGTGTACGCGATTCACTCAGTTGCCGGTAGGCTGTACAGCGAAGTACGTGCGAAATCAGTCCACGAGAAACTACCGCCGCCAAATCCGCGGTTGCCGTTGTTTTCGAGGAATTCCCGGAAATCGAGGCATTTGAACGGTAAGTGCGGAAGTTCTGATTTGCACTAGAATGCATATTGCCTCGATGGAATGGTCAGCGAACAGCAACGATTGACGCGAGCGTGCACGCAGCGGCGACGAGCCGCTACGCGGCCAAACCGCCCCGCCTAGTCGTCGCTATGCAACAAGCGCCGTCGAACTAGAGCCTACTAGCCGGACTGTGCGTTACAAAACGCCAGCGGCAGCGCAGTTCTGGCCAGGCTAGCGCGCGTTGTTTTGAGTTCGCTTCTTAGTAAAGCGCACTTTAGTTGCGCATTCACATAGAAGGTCATTTCAGCAAAAGAAAGAAGAAAAAAAGGTACAGCAGTGCTTAACACACAGCGGCGGTTCAAAGTAAACGATACAAAACAGCGTGTACTGATCTTTGAACTGCCTGACGTACGGCATAACGCTCGACTTGTGCACCCTGAACCGAGCGAACATTCAAGTACCCGCGGTGTACGCGTAGTACTTTCATTAATTTTTCTCTGATCAAGAGATTTGCAACGACATTGTGGCATTCAATTCGTTCTATTGATGCCTTTTCTACCACTCACCGGCGATTTCCGTAATCGACGGCGCCAACTTGTCTGAACACAATCACATGAGAGGAATGCAGTCAATCGTTGAAATAAATGCAATGATTCGCGCTTTTGTCGAGCACAGCGTCACAAAACGTTGCCACCAGCGCGAGGTTCAGTGCGATTAAGCTAAGCTAAATACGCAACTTCCAACTAACGCCTCCGACTTCTTTTCGGCAGTGCCACTATATATATAGCGGTGGCTTTGTAGTAGTAGTAGTAGTAGTAGTAGTAGTAGTAGTAGTAGTAGTAGTAGTAGTAGTAGTAGTAGTAGTAATACAGTCGAACCCGGATATATCGAACTCGAAGGGGATCACGATATAGGTTCGATGTATCAATAAATTGATATATAAAATAAAAATTTTATACAAAAATTTTCAAGGGGATTTTACAACTGCTCGTTATACACGATAATTCGCTATATCCGGGTTTTATATATCTAGGTTCGACTGCAGTAGTACGTGGTTCTTAATTCAAGCAAATATATATAAGAAATAACAACGAATAAAATTACATGGGCTCGCCGAACTGTGTCTATACTCGGGTGACCAACAAAAAATTCAAGCTCCTACCTGAAAACCGCACTGAATCTGTGCCTCCAAACACAGTTCCCGCGAAACGACGATATTCAAAGGAGCCCGCCTCCGCCGTGACGTCACGAAAACTAGAAAGCATTAATCGGCTGGCTCACGTATACAATATATTCTTGGTTTGAACAGTGGTGTATTTACCGATGCAGTCTTATGTTGTCACTGGCTGTACAGTTAGAAACATAACTCTGAAACAGTTAGAAACATAACTGGCTGTACAGTTAGAGCGGCTGACACCTGAACAGCGGCCAGCAGGTGCGGAGGGGTTGCGGGATTGACAGGACAGGGACAGGGGATGCAAGAAAAGATAGAATAGACGAGAAATGGCTATTTACATTCTATATACAAGGTTCCTGCCTGCATACGTGTCTCGTAACTGCATATTGTAACGGTACTTGGAACATTACGATGCCGACGACGTTGGTCATTTTGAGGTAGAGGATGACGGGGAGCTTTGACGATAGACTATCCACCATCTTAGCCGTCTTGGTGTCCTTTGTAAATAACTTGTAAATACATTTTTTTTTTCATTTGTATCTCTACCTGTGACAGTAATATGCATTTGCGGCTTATCGACTCAGCAATTATACGCGAAATGTCGGCTCGCCAAGGACAAGTCAAGTCAGCTCTCAATACAGTTGGCGTTTCCTGTTTGCGGTCCTGGCAAGCTTCGAGGCCTCCGCCTTCTTTTATGTGTCCGTCCACGCCCGTACCCGTAGCAGCGACACTAGACTGCTGAGCATGCTTCTGACGTCAGTGCCGCGAATAGGTCCACGCTGGGGAATAAAGACAAGGGGACTAGCGGAGAACGCCGAAACAACATAAGGTGAGCCGAGTTGGCAAACGTCTTTAGCGACGACATCCTACACTGCTATTGAAGTGAAGTTGCGACGAATCCTTGTAACAATACGGCGCAAGCAGAACACGATACAAATAGGCGTGGCATATAAAACGTGGCTGTGTACGACAGAATGCAACGTCATCCCATTGTACGAGATTTGCTAAACACATAATGGTTCCCTTTCGAGTTTGCGGGAGATTCATTCGGGCACGGCTCAAATCGCCCGACCATGCCCGCCTGATACGACACTATATTTATAACTACTGCAGCATGTCGATCTTGACCAAAATGCTGCTGCGTATTACTAATATGAAGAAATATAACTCTTCAAGATGTAGGACGAGGCGGAGACCCTGCCGTAGGGCATAATCGAACATCAAAGAAATAAAAGAGCAAAATAAAGGACGCGCACGACGCAGGTCGTCGCAAAATGGCGTGTTGGTAAATTTTGACGCCCCCAAAGCAACACAGAAGTCGTGAGAGGCGCCGTAGCGATGGCTCAGAATTAATAGTGCCCGCCCGTGCTTCTTCAACGTGCACTTAAAGCGCGGCAAACAAATGTTCAGCGGCCGAACGCCGAGTAGCTACTGAGCCACCACTGACGGTGCCCTAATATAGGACCCTGACACAATTTCGAATGGCTAATCTGCGTGCCCTAACACGCGTAGCATCCGAGGCAGGAGCTAGTCTGATCCACAGTCCACGCGCTAAAATAGCAATAAAAAGAGTTACGGAACTATATATAGTACTTTCAAAGGAGTCCTAGGTGCGTGAATGGCGGCTTATCCTACGGCGTGACCCCTTTCTTCGAAACAAATGGGCCGGCGCATTAGCGGAATGGCGAACAAAGCTGCACAGCGTGTCTCGGCGGCTCCAATGAAACATAACATATAAACCCGTTTACCAAGCCGCTGCTAGTCTGCACCCACTATGACTTTTAAAGCCCGGTTATTGGAGCATGGGAACGAACGCATTTGTCAGGTACCGTCGCCTAAAGTCTGCACAGACGACAGTTGTGTGGGCCAAGTATAGAATGGGCCAGCAGACCGGTTACTTTATTTGTTGACTGAAATAGTGAACTTCAGCCGAGTGCTATCAGCTTTTCAATATTACTTCATACACAGCCAGAGCACATAGGGAAAAGAAATCTGGCGTTCTTAAGGATTACTGACACGAAAATTAAGTGCCCCGCTTTTCTTGCTCTTTATGCATAGCTGTCGACTCCTTAATTGCAATGCGAAGCCTCCTCCCTCGAACGTTGTATAGACGAGACGCGCTTACTCGCACGTTCCAGGACATGGCTCCCGTAGTTGGCTACTGGGACGTCCGGGCCCTGGCGCAGTTCATCCGCAACCTCCTCGTGTACAAGGGAGTCGAGTTCCAGGACAAGCAGTATAAGTTCGGCCCGGCGCCCGACTTTGACCGCTCCGACTGGCTCAAGGAGAAGTTCACGCTGGGCCTCAAGTTCCCCAATCTGCCGTACTACATCGACGGCAACGTCAAGATCACCCAGAGCTTGGCCATCCTGCGCTACCTGGGAAGGAAGCACGACTTGGCTGGCAGGTTGGTGGGATGATGACCGCTGTATATAGCGCGTCACAACCGTGAACGTGACTCGTTCGTTTCATCGTAATCACCATCATTGTCATCATCATCCTCATCTTCTCATGTCCACTGCAGGACGCATGACTCTCCCATAGATATCAAGTTACCCCCGTACTTACTCTATTTTCCTATGTCTGCAAATGTTATCATTACGCCACGCCACCTAAACCTCTGCTGTCATCGGCCGCGCTCTCTTTCCCTCGGCACCCTTGCCGTCGGCACTAAGCCTAAAACCTCGACATCAGACTAACTGCCCCTACTTCTTGCAGAATCACTATCCATACTGCTGCGACAGTACCTCCACAGAAGCTGAATGTAAACTGAGACTGCGGGCGAGGGCGCGCTCCTTTTGTAAATCCTACGTGGGTGACCACATGTAGACCGCGCCGACTATTCTAATCCGCTTTCCTTCTCCCCTTCGAGTCGGGGCTTCCCATTCTGCTGCGGGATTCCCCTCTCCTACGCCGCGGCTGCAGGCGGTTGCTGCGGCGGAGTGACACGACACGGGAAGGAAGACACGGTGAACGTGAGGAAATTTACTCTCCTCAAGCATCAATATAAAAAAAAAAGACGACGGAATATACAACATGAAATCTGCAACACGACATCATACAAAATTAAAGCTATAGTGAGGTTATTCATTCAAACGCAGAAATAACTTTTCATGCAATGTAAGCTTTTGAGTTCACCGTGTGTTCCTATTCTGTCTTATGTATGTGTTGTTGGTTTTTTCCTGCGGCGCTACTCTCCTTACTTCTCAGCGGTTATCTGTTCTGCGCATTTTATGGTCTGCCCAACTTCATTTCTTCCTCTCAATATCAACTATAAAAGATAATATATCCGCGTTTGTTCTTTCACCTGCTCACTAATCACTGCTTCTGTGTTCCTCCCTCCTATCGTTACGCTTATCATTTTCTGCTCCGTTGCTCGTAGGCGTGATCTTTATTGACTTCTTACGTTTCTTAAGTTTCTTACTTCTTAAGCTTCAGCCTTATAACTTAATACAGTCCCTAGCGCACTTGCCTACAGCGCGGGAATGTCCGACGCTCTAACAAAAAGGCAACCACTTACGTGTGTCTTGCTAGTACTTAGTCGGGGCTAGGGCTCCCTTGCTGTGTATAGGCTAACTGATAAGATTGAGCTTATCAGTTTAACAATAAAGAAAGCCGCAGTACCGCCCAAAAGGCGAAGCATTCACAGCGATAGCAAAGTATTAGGCAGCTACCTGAAGTAAGGTTCGCAGTTTTAACATGATCCAATGCAAAATGTAAAAAATATCCTTATGACTGACGAAAGTTGAGTGAAGGTAAAGAACTCAGCAATTATAAAAACCTGTCTACACGAATGCCACACATGTTCTGAAATTTTGTGCACCCAAACCGCTAAATGCACTTGCTAACTTCCTCGCTTACAAACTCACGTGGCAAAGAATAGTATATAAGTCCTTAACATCTACTGACAAGGCACTTACTCGCACTGCGTATAGGGATTCCTATATATTGCAATTGAACATGCAATAAAGAGTAGTTGTCAGTCAGCGCTGTGTGTACGTCGCCTCTGCTTTCGTCCTCTCCTTCGCGCTGTTTTTACCCCCTTCGTTACAGGAAGCTGAATATTATTGGAGAAATTGACGGCCGAAATTCCTTTTTTCGAGTTTCGCGCAAAACCGAAATGGTGGTGACGTTCCTGCTTTCAAGGTATTTTCACGACTTGCGCGTGTTTTCAGGAGTTTTGGAAAGTTCCCAAAACTTCCGGCGTTGATTTTTTGGTTACTTGCTAAAGAAGCGTGATCCTCCGTTATTAACGAATATGTTTCACTACCCCAGACATATCAAAATCTGTGATGACAAGAAGGGCTGGTATTTAAATTTCTATGTGACGTCGCCTTCCGTATTTTGGAAATGCTTCGTTTCCGTCAATTTCCACGCTATGCTAGCTCTCGGAGCATGTAGAAATATAATCCGCCAATCCAGCTTACTTATTATCTCTCTGCATAGAGCGTCCCTCGAGGCACTGAAGTACGCCCAAAAATTGATTCAGTATGAGGCAGTGCGACACAAAACTATCTCGTTGTTCTAATCTTTATGCTGTGACCACGCTTCCCAGGAACGAGGAGGAGACCCTCGAGCTGGACGTGCTCGAGCAGCAGGCCCGAGACCTGTCCACGCGCCTGCTCACTTCCACGGCTCCGACCCCCAACTACGAAGAGGTGCTGAAGGCGTACGGGGACAACATCGACAACGTGCTCAAGCCCTGGGAAGAGCACCTGGCCAGCCACAAGTGGGCCCTGGGAGACAGGCTCACGTACGTGGACTTCCTGCTCTACGAGGGGCTCGACTGGCACCGCGAGTTCAAGGGCGAGGCCGTGCAGCGGCACCCGCACATCGTCGAGTACCTCAAGAAGTTCGAGGAGCTGCCTAACCTGAAGGAGTACTTCGCCTCGGACAAGTACCACAAGTACCCCATCGTAGGCCCCCACCGCAAGTGGGGCTACAAGAAGTGAATCATCCTGCCAAGTGCTTGCTCCTCGTACTTGGGGCCACCTTTACCGCGCTTCTGCACGCCTCCGAATAATAAAGACCGGCTACTCGAATAGATTGACTCCCTGGCAAAGCAGTTCTGCCGAAGTCCGAAAGGTGGAGGGAGTTTCACGAAAGAAAGAACTAAGCATCCACCTAGACTGTAGCGGGAAGCTACAAAGAAAGCTTCAAAAAGTTCGATCTTATCTGGGGATTGAACCCGGGAGCAACGCCTTCCCGGGGCGGTCGCTCTGCCATCTGTGCTAACGAGAATTAGGCTAGTAGATTTAGGGCAAGGCCGAATTGATTTGATAACTCGAAGCGTAGGAACACTGAATATGGTAAAACAGTTCCGCCGAAGCCCTCGAGGTGGAGGACGTCTCATGAGAGGGAAAAATAGGCAACCACCGGGACTGTAACACGACTCACTGCGACATGTTGGTGATCTAGTATTCACACTTCTTATACCATCATTTTCGAACGCAGAGCCACTTCCTCCGCTCGACACCTCGGCAACTCCACCTCAACCCATTGATGAATGTTGTGAGCATGCCCTTTGAAACGAGGTGGGGGCTGATGCACCCAAAGCTCGTTACTTTTGCCCATCTGCTTCGTCTATTATCGACCATTAAAGGGCAAGGTTTGAGATCGGGCAAGTTAGCACATGCATAATGTGCTAAGCGTGACAACAGACAAAAAACGGAAAGGCACGACGGAGACGTCGTGCCTTTCCGTCCTTTGTCTGTTTCGCGCTGTGCACATCATCTTAAAGGGCCCCTCACCAGCCACATAAAAATCTTCGGTTATATGCTGGAAGTCGTTACATGCCCTCTAGGGAGCGTTCTGCCGCAATAAAATTTTCAAATTCGTTCATTAATAGCCGACATAGAAATATTTCAGTGCTGCGAACCCATGATTTCAGGAGGCGAGCTTTACCGTCATCATAGGACACTCTCTCCACTTGCCCCATCTAGCCTTCGCAAGCGAAATTCCTTCCCTGCGTTCTCCCATACCGGAGCTCGAGGATTGCGTGACGCATAGTGTCACGGGCTCGGCTGTCAATTTTTTTTTTCTACGCTTTTTTTGCTGCGCGGCGCACTTCAGCTGACGGTGTCGCGCGCGAGCTGTTGCTATTGAGCCGTTTCGCGCAGCGCACGATTTTGCACGCTGTGCACGAGAGCACTTGACTAGCGGTATAATTCAGTGCTACACGAACAGAGAGGCAGACACAAGCGTATCGCAAAGCATGATCGCGCGCTGGAACACGACTTTGTTAAGTTGATATAGTTTCGACATAGTTGACAAATGACATAGTTTCGTTGTCTGCGCTCTCGAATGCACGACGTGGGAACAAGCAGACGAAATGGGAGTACATCTCTCTTGCTACGGTACGAAGTAAAAAAACACGCAGATATTCGGTTTGTATGTTTTAAGCGAAGTTTTATAGGCTCACTTGTGTCGGGGTCGGTGTACGCGCACGCAGTATCATCATCAGCATTGACTCGAGCGTCGTCGTCTTCTTCCGCAGCTGGCTAGTTGTTTCCCCTCGGGTTGCGCTCGTGCTCGGCACGCGCTCGTGCCACTGCTCCCTTGTTCGTCGTCTTCTGCCACAGCTGGCACCGTTGCCATTCATAATTCCAGCGTTCACTTCTCTTCTGTCGCTGTAATGGGGAGGCCGCGTTTACGCGGGTATGAGCCATTGCTTAAGGGGGTATGAGCTATTCATTGTCTTACGTGACGGACAAATTTAATTTTGAAGAATCACAAGAGGCAATGGCGGCAACCACGCCACCGAGTAAACTCGAGACATCGAACGCAACCTACAACAGCGACGAGCAGAGAATCGTACAACGCAACGGAAAGAAAAGTTGCACGAAAGGGAAGGAAAAGTAGTAGGCTAGGTACACACGCGAGAAGCTTCGCTTACCCCCATTTTCTCGACAGGAGAAGGGCTGGTGATTTTCACAGCGGAGCTGTTAATTTTCTTGGTGAGGCGGGATTCAAGCCCGGGTGCCCACGGTCCGAATGCGGGCGTCATAACCGCTGGGCTATACACCCACGCTTGCAGAACATGCATTTATGGGAGCAATATGGTTTCATTTGTGCCGACGATTGTAACATAACTTGCTATGGGCGAGAGAAAGAGAAAATGAGAGCGAGAGAGACAGAAAGAAAGAGAGAGAGAGAAAGAGAGTGATACAATTGTGGGGTTTTACGAGTCAAATCACCATCTGATTATGAGGCACGCCGTAGTGGGGGACTCCGGATTAACTTAGACCACCTGTTTTTTTTTTTTTTTTAACATGCTCTAAATCTAATTACACGGGTGTTTTCTGCGTCCGCGCACTTAAATTTAGGTGCACGTTAAAGAACCCCAGGTGGTCTAAATTAATTCAGAGTCCCGAGATAAACAGCGATTAAGAAAGAAAGAGAGAGAGAACGGAAGAAAAAATAGGGGCTAAGAGAAAAGTCAAGTTAAAGCTAAGGTTTTTAAAAGGCACGATAACAGCTAAGTAATGCCAAGATAGAGCTAACAGAAAGCCAAGCCGAGCCTCCACAGCTATGCTGGTCATCGGTGTTTGCGATAGCATCGCCAGTGGAATTGTTTATTATTAAGGCGAAATCCTAGCTTAGGTGTCTATGGTGGCGGCCGGTGCCCTTGCCGTGACCTTGGCGAAACTGCGCTGTGACAAAAAAAAATGGCCGACGCTTGCTTACCTTATTATAATCAAATAAAACACGAACATCAGAATACGGGCATGAGATGCAGAAAAATACAGAAATAAGAAGCTCGAATAACTACTGATATAATATGATCGAAAATAAAGAACTAAAGCGAGAGAAGAAATAGGTGATTTTGTATTTAGTAAGTCAGTCGTTTGGTGTCCCTAATGAAGTTATTATTGCAATACAGCCATCCCTGTGACCGAAGCCGAGCGAAGACGCCTCAAGGGGGAGAATGGCTTGCGAAGTTGTGAGGATATTTAGCCAGCCATTTAGGCTTAGAAGCGGAGGCGCTTCGTCGTCTTCAGTCGTGACCGTGCCACGTCCGTTTTTCCATACTTTTACCGGGTTAGCATTCATAGGGTACTTTGCGTACTTTCTGGGGGCGATATTTACAGATTCAAAGGCCGCCCTGCATTGTCTGCTATCCGCTCTACGTCGTGGACAACAAGACCAACTTGTGCTGGAAATAAGGCACCTCTGTCACCAACTAGCAGCAAGAGGACATGACATCACTTTTCAGTGGCTCCCAGGCCACTGCGGCATCATGGGCAACGAACAGGCCGATGAAGCTGCGAGGACGGCTCACGAAAATGCTGTGAAGGAACCCATCCCGCTATCAAGAGCCGATGGAGTAACAAAGCTTCGCATAATCGCGCGTGATTCCACACGAGCCATGTGGAACACACCTGGTTTCCAACATACTCGACTGCACCGCCTGGACCCATCCCTCCGACTACGCATTTCATCTGGACTTCCTCGAATCGAGACAACTGCTCTCTGCCGACTGTGGCTTGGAGTATCCTTTACGAATGCTTTTGCTTGTCGCATCGGAATGGCCGACAGTGCTGCCTGTGATACTTGCGGCAGCGAGGAAACACTCCAACATATCCTGTGTCATTGCCCCGCTACAGCCGACTGATACGGTGTGTGTGTGTGTGTGTGTGTGTGTGTGTGTGTGTGTGTGTGTGGTGTGTGTGTGTGTGTGTGTGTGTGTGTGTGTGTGTGTGTGTGTGTGTGTGTGTGCGTGTGCGTGTGCGTGTGTGTGTGTGTGTGTGTGTGTGTGTGTGTGTGTGTGTGTGTGTCCAACCAACCGTTGGGCCAGCTTGGGTGGCTGAGTATTTGGCAATGTGTATACATACGTGCCGCTCTTCAACCGACCTCTTTCGCGCCGACATACGACACTGCATACGCGGGATGTGGTAGGCACCGCGGTTCGAAGAAACTCCGTGTCGCCGACTTGGAGCACAGGATATGTGCCAGACAGTATGTATCGCTAGTCAATGGACCTCTTTGACGCCAACTTGGGCGACTAGGTTTGTGCTACTCTACAATGATGAAAAAGATATCTTAAGTTTATCCGACGCTGAGCGGAATCAAACCAACGTCACAAAAGTTCCTCGTGGACAGCAACCCGATACTTTAGCAGGCTGTGCCACAAATGCACTGGGTACGTGCTGAGTTTCAATAAACGCCCTTCACGCGAATTCTTTAGCGAGCTGTGCCATTAATGCACTGCGTAAGTATCGCTCTTCAAGGAACTTCTCCCCAACTTGGGTGGACCCCTCAGTATATTCCACCGAGTGTGCGGCAAGCGAGGGAACAATTCTCGGCGTTCGCAGGCCCCGGCGCGCCACGCTTATCATCTCAGAGGCCACGCGCGGACTTCGCGGCAGCGCCACCAGATGGCGTAGCGTGTCCTTAAAGAAGCGCGGGAGAGGAGCCCGGTTCCCGCATTACGTGTTTCTCAGCGTTCGCACGCAGCGACGCGACATGCCTCTCAGAGGCCACGCGCAGGCTTTGCGGTGGCTTTACTAGTTGGTGCCGTTGCGGTACCCGCCTCATACTTAACTCGTTTCAGCGGTGGCAATACATGGTGTCGCTATAATGATTCGACGCTAAACGCTTTACCGCCGACAATGATCGTGAGATGGGTCCTGCTGTTTTTTTATTTCATATTAGCTCCCATGTATTTGAGTAGTGCCCTCTCGCGTGCGACGTCAGCTGGGGGACTCCGCGGTCATGCCGCGCGCCCTCGCTGCTTGAAAGCAGCTTGGTGGTGTCGCTCGACCTGCCCTGCTGAAGTTTTAATGCGTAAGCATTCAAGAGCTACTTTCCTCGGAAATCTATCATTGCGTCTGTCCCTCCGTCCGGCTGTCTGTAACGCGTGACACCATGCGCTCCATAGGCACACATGGGGTCCTATGGGGGTATATGAGAGAATGCCTTATGACTACGCATGACTTTGAGATTTATGATTATGACTTATATACTGAGTACTAAGAGTAATTAAGATTAACAAAGTACTGTATAATGAGATTAAATATAATGAAATCACTTAAGCATAATGAAGATTAATACAATTAACGTAATCAAGAGTGATTTAATTAGGTAAAATAGTTAACCCTAATCGATAATTATTAAATCTATTTACGATTAATTACGCCTAATTAATAGTTAAATCATTATGCAAACGTCGACATCATACGACCAGCCGCGTTCGGGTATGTCAGAGACGTTTGTGTTCATGATGAGCAACTGGAAAGTATGCTTATGCACCATCTGACATGTCCCCCTAGCGAGTTTCTGCCGTAATTTTTTGAAGTATTAGGATGCATGTTTGTAGAACAGAATGCTACTCCCTGCGAACTCAAGCGGAGTCGCCTTCCGGATTACGCTTAGTGTGGATAGTGCCTGCGGTCTTCTGCTCTCTAGCACTGTGTGTGCGTATACGGGTACGGCGTGGGCTTTTTACTTGTTCCGTGGCCGGTGCGCACTCACAGTAACTTTCCGGTCTCTTTTTCGACGATGAACTGTAGCTTCTAGTCTTCGGCTATCATGTCTGCGCTGTAATACAGTGCTTGTCTGCGTCCAGCATGCGCTGCGTGTTTGGGCAGCCCGTTCCGTTGGCCACAGACCTTTCAGATTTAACGCGATAGCGTTAAGGGCCCCTTGTCGCAGAAAATCCGGCGTCGGCGTCCGTGGCGAAAAAAAAATCATACCCAACCACCCCGACCGCGCAGGCCCTCCACGTGGTGCAGCGTTTTGGTGAACAAAAATTGAAACTCTCACATGAAATCCGCAAGAAAAATGGTAAAGTATGACTTAAGCACAATCTACAGACATGGTGGCGTCGGATTGTAATTTGAATGTACGAGAAAACATAATTCTCTTATGAGGAAACTCAAACACAAACCCCTTTTCCAGCTTTTCTACCATCTCAACCTGGTGCGCTCGGGTAGTTTATTTGCGAACATTATATCCAGATGGCGCTCGCATCCTCGGTAGGTCAAATTGGGACTTCCCTTGCCTAATGCGTTTGGAACACGCGCGCGCGTCGGACAATAGCAAACAATCAATAAAATAATTTTAAAACGTGCTAGGAGCTTCAGATTTCAATAAGAGCACTTATATTCCCCCAGAAAAACGTCTTCCCAGCAATGCATTTCTGTTCAAAAGTGAAGCCGACTTTAAAAGGATCGGTGTAAGCTTGGTCTTTGTAAGCTGGCTTTCCCACGTAGTGTGTTGCGGTGAAGCTCACTGGAACAAAAATGCGATGCGAACGGGGCCCACTAACGCTATCGCGTTCCACTCTTAAAGGCGAAGCTTAAGCGTCCTCCAATTTTTCTTGCTCTCCAGCACTTTAAGCATTTCACGAAGGGCATTTGATGTCCTTCGTGACATCAAATCAAGAAATGAATTGGTTGCAAGAATCAAGAAATGAAGTGGTTGCGGCGATGGTTTAACCCATGCACTGCTTCTTATACTTACTCGCGAACTGCATGCTCGAATCTATCAATATAAGTCACGGTATTTTCATTTCAACCAACACCTTACGGAACGTCAAGGGCAGTTCTCGGTCCTTTAACGCCGGCATTCATCGTGAAATGAGCTCTGCCGCTATTGTTCTTCCTTGATTTCTTTTATCGAGCATTACAAATATCTGTTCCAGTAAAGTATTTTGCTTTTGCGACCTCATTTTTTCTTTGTTTTTCAAGTTTCAGATGCAGATGTAAATTCTTGGCCAATTGTTGACTACTCAGTGGGTATGCGCCACAGTCTATGACGTAATCATCATCATCAACAACAACGCTCCAGCAACGACCGCCGGGCCCTTACGCCGCCGACGTCAGGAGTGACCCCGTCTGGCGGCAGAAAAGCGCGGGAAACATTCTGTTGAAGGCGAGGAACGAAAGGATGTGGTTCTGGGATCCACCACCGCGTGAAAGGAGAGCCAAAGGAGACTTCCGCAACAACGTGTTTCGTAAAGCGCGGAGTGGAGCCTATGCCTACCGGAACATCCAGGTTGGATGGCTTCTTCGCAAGCCTGACTGGAAGAACATCCAGCTGCAGCCGTTCGAGAAGAAGCTGTACAAGGAACACCCGGCCACGAGAAGCCGGTCGATGGCCAAAGTGAACGCCTACAGAAACGTCAACGGTATATCGGTGAAAGGGAACAACGTGCCGAAGCCCATCCTTTCTCTAGAAGAGTGCAACTTCCCGGACTCCATCGTCGAGAGCATCGAGACCCTACGCGACCACACCTCACCCACGCCCATCGAGGCACACTGCTGGCCCATCGCACTTACGTGCAGAACTTTCTAGGTATCGCGAACACGGGGATCACACAAGACGCTCGCCTACGTCCTGCCAGCAGTCATCCACGTCAGCCGGCAGCCGCCCCTGCAACAGAAAGACGGGCCCATCGCCATCGTGCTGGCTCCGACGCGAGAGCTGGCCAAGCAGATTCATAACACAGCCGTAGAATTGGGTGAGCACGCCGCCGTGCACAGTGTGTGCGCCTCGAACGGGGAGCCCAAAGAAAGTCAGTACGACGAGCTGAAGAAAGGGCTGCCACATCTGCGTGGCCACGCCTCGACGCCTCATCGACCTCCTAGAGGAAGGCAAGGTGAATCTGCACCGTTGCACGTACCTCGTGCTGGACGAGGTAGACCGCATGCTGACAATGGGTTTGAAGCCACATGTCCTCAAAATTGCCGAGCTCTGCCGGCCGGACCACCAGACGATAATGTGGGTCACATCCTGGAAAAACGAGCTCAAGCCCTTTGTCGAGGACCTGCTCAACGACTATATCGAAATCGAGTTTGGGACGGTGCAGCTACCCGCTGGAAACAGCGTGGAGATGACCGTCGACGTGTGCCAGGAGGAAGAGAAGGAAGCGAAACTGGTCGAGCTCTTGGACGACGTCCTCGAGGAGAAGTCAAAGAAAGCCGTTGTGTTCACCGACACGAGGATTAAGGCCGACGAAATTGCGTGGAAGCTGCGGCTCCGGGGCTGGTCTGCCATCGGCCTTCACGGCAACAAGACGAAAGAGGAGCGCGATTGGATTGTCTCTGTGTTCCGGACTGGTACGTCGAGCGTGCTCGTTACGACGGACAAGGTTGTGCAGGACTTGGTCCTCGAGAACGTGTGCCTGGTTGTGAACTACGACTGCCCGCGTTGCTCGGAGGTGTACGCGCGCAGGTCGAGCCACATCGCACGCTCAGGTGAACCAGGCGTGGTTCACACGTTCATCATTCCGACCCAGCAGCCGTATGCCACAAACCTGATAGCGATTCTGGAGAATGCCAAGCAGCCGGTTAAACCAGAGCTCTACAACATGGCAAAGTAAGCTCGTTCCAAACGATGACGCGTTTGACACCGGCGGTCGGCGAGGTTTCCGGGGTGACGGCGGCCGAAGGAAGGAACTCGGTGTCCTGAAGAACGCTCTTAAAAATTGCCTGCCTCTGCTTGTAACTGATGCAAGAGGCAGCAGTCTGTTTAAGTATACGCCAAGTAAAAGTTATATAACCGTATATAAACTTCAATCTATTGGTTTTAATTGTAGAGTTTATCAAGGCGAAAGCCTTAGATCGCTCATGGGTCGAAAATCCATCTCTGGCGTTATGGCACCAAAATTCATAGGAAGTCGAACCCTCGACCTTTGGTGGGAAGTCGAACCCACACCTGTGGTGTTAATTAGGGCAAATTAGGCCATCAATTTCTTTATAAGAAAGCTTGAAGCCGAGGCGAAGAAGAAGCGTCAGCACGACCTGTGGTCTTAATTAAGGTAAGGTTCATTAAGGCACAGTTATTTAAGATATAGTTAACTCTGCCTTATTTACAGTGCTTTAACTTCGCCCTCATTAGCACCAAAGGTAGTGGGTTTGAATCTCGACCTTCACGACGTCAATTGGAATCCAACTTGGAGATATGGCCGGTTCACCCATATTTCTATGTTGGGTCGTGGGTTCGAGTGCCTTAATTAAAGAACCGGCCGTATCTCCAAATTGGTTTCCAATTGACATCGTGAAGGTCGACACTCGAACCCACTACCTTGGGTGTTAATTAAGGCGGAGTGAGCTAAGGTACATTTATTTAAGATAGAGTTAATTAAGGCACTCGAACCCACGACTCAACGTGAAGATATGGGCGAACCGGTCATATCTCCAAGTTGGATTCCAGTTGACATCGTGAAGGTCGAGAGTTGAACCCACTTCCTTTATTGCTAATGAGGACGAAGTTAATTAAGGCACATAAAATAAGGTAGAGGTGATTAAGGTACTCGAACCCACACCCTTTGGTGGGAGAAAACAAGTAATAGGAAGTAACAACGCAATCGAATGAAAATGTCAAGCAATGTAATGAATGTCTCGTGAGCGCCCAGGCTTTCGCCTTCATACTCTTTAGCGTAGGCTAAAGTGACTGTCAACTTTTCTTCTCTTAAATTTAATTCGTGTATTGAAGCGACAGATAGCAGAAATAACAGTTGTTGCCTTGAATACTTCTCGAAGTCACGTGTCATTGTGAGCGACGTCACAGCAAAGACACGTACGTAAGCGCACTTGCCCATATACGTCAACCCTCCGGCTTGGAGCGAGGCGCCCGCGAGGAGAAGGGCAAACGGCGTTTGCTTTGAAATTTTGGCTCTCTCCGAGGCGCGTAGCGATGTAATACTTAGCAGACACGATCGTGAGTGCGCATTGTATGCATTGTGCTTGTCAGCTCAAAATGGCCACATCTGGTGAGGGGCCCCTTAAAGGGCAGCTGAACAATTAAAGAAAAAGTGAGTTTCCAGCGAATTATCATAGTTTTTCACTGCCTGAATTCGAAAATCATAGTTTAACAGGCCACAAGTCATCGCAAGTCACTTTATTTCAGCAAAAAAAAAAAAAGAGCGAGCAGCAGCGGCTGCGAGAGACGCCGCGGGTTGGTTAACGGGCTCTGGTGGTGAAGATGTGAAGACGATTGTGACGTCATCTTAAGTATTGGCGAGGCGCGTGACTCAGATAGAGCGCTCACGTGACCACTGTGTTGACGGAATTTTGTCTTGCCCGGTGTTTCGCCGCTACGCTCGGCGTGCAAGCGGGGCCGAGCTTCGACAAAAAAAATTCGAGCGGCGATTGCGGCGCCTGCCACGCGCACAATAGAGAAAACTTCGGGAGTTGAATTGCATTATGGTAGCTTTCCGGGCAACCGTAAATCTTCCAATTCCAATACCTGTTCAGCTTCCCTTTAAGATCCGTGATTCATGTTAACAGACCGTGGAATATGGAAGTCATTTATTGCCCTAAGGAGTACTATTTTAATTTAGTTCCTTCCCAGCCCTTCCTACACTATACTCCAACTGTCTTTTACTATTCTCCACCGCAGATCGACTGTACAGCAGCGCCACCCCTCAACCGAAAAGGCCACGGCCTTTCAATGACCCTCCATGGCGATTTGCGATAGTATTTTTTGTAACAGGTGGCATCATTTTTTTTTCTTTTTAGGATTGAGTCCAACCACAGTGAGTTAAGTGTCGGAGACACTTGACTCACTATGGAGCTTCGCGTCTGAAGCTTCCATAGTGAGCCATACTTACCAGTTCCCCAAACAGGCCTAAAGCCATAATTTATATGTATTGATAAGGGGATTTACTGAGGGCAAGCGGGCAGGCGAAAGACCAGCACAGTCGCAACAGAGCAACGGTCTCGGCGCCAACAGCTCGCGATCTGCGCTCACGCCCTACATCTATGAGAGCGCCCCACTACTGCATGCTCCCTGTTCTTCTTCTTCATTACAGTATAATATATATATATATATATATATATATATATTATTCTCTCTCTTTCCCAAGGAATTACTGCTCGTATGAATTGCCGAGGAGCTTTATTGAAGCACAGTGTCTTCTTCATTCGAGAGGCGGCATTGCGATCCACTCGGTGGCTCTTCTCAGTGGTAGAGTTACTGTATATGAAGCATATACAGTATCTCTATTCGGTGGTAGTTGCTCTAGTTGGTGGTTACTCGTTGGTAGATCTACCACACGGCAGAGTCGACACTAAGCTTCAAGCCTAGGCCCGGGCCGTTTGTGAATATGGGATTCAGATTCGCTGCAAGCATCCGGCCGATTACGGCACACGTTGCTCATCGCGAGTTTATCATAATGGTATGCTTAGGTATTGGGGTACTGACCTGTCCAATGTCGGTGACATTTGACAGCGTTACAAGATCAATATACTCAGAAGTGCCACGTGGACCGCGCAAAAATGTCCTGGCAGGCGGTGTGTCTCAGACGCCTGCGTTCGATGACATTTAGTTGAACTTCGGGAGGAAGCGAGATGAGGCATAATTTTACATTCAGTCGTCATTGTAATCGCCGACTAAAGAATGTAAAGTACATCGCTCCTCTGAGTAAAAAGTTCACCGCCAATAAATATGACTCACTGTGCTGCAGATTGATGGGATACGTTATGCTTAATACCAGTGTGAATAAACAGATTGGAACGTTCGTCATCATCAACGTTAACGTCGTCTGAAGATTATGATATTCAT
The DNA here is from genome assembly GCF_013339745.2 of Dermacentor silvarum. NCBI lineage: Eukaryota > Metazoa > Arthropoda > Arachnida > Ixodida > Ixodidae > Dermacentor > Dermacentor silvarum. The sequence continues at coordinate 169,813,473 of NC_051156.1, read as the reverse complement.
GTTATCGCACTCGCGCTGTCGTAGCGCATTCGACCTCTGACACTCAACAAGCTTAAAATCCCGAAACTACGCTTGTGGGCTCCTAGGCCCCATTATCTGGTTTACCTAATGTTTCAAGCGAATTCAAGTGCGAGTCGCACCAATTTTTTTTTTTGACAAAGCACAGATATAAACGCCCATTAGTACACTGATTCACTTTAGATATGGTATCCGTGAGTCCACAATTGACTTTCCTAGATCAGGCATTCATCCGAAAATTGAGATGACTTTGTACTAAAGCTAGGTGACTTCACAAAGGATTTTGGTTACTCAAAGACAACGCGTACTTTTAAGCTTCATAAATTACAATACGGGGCGTTCAAAACATGACTGATATGATTGGTTTCCGGCGCTTTTAATGTAGACAAAGCATTGCCTTCAATATTCGCTACTGTAACTGCGAGGAATCAATCTCGCTGGCGGTACGATTTGGACACCGCAATGCGATAGACACGTCACGCCCCTAAAATTAATTCAGCCTTATATATATATATATTGCCGTACCAAGAAGGTCGCGAGAAGTGGCAGCTCGCCGAACGTTATACTGTTTATATATTAATTGCGCTGTCCTGCAAGGCCACACTTTTATCAGCCCCCGTTCTGCTAAATCTTGCATCTAACCAAAATAGTACAAGATGGCTCACGCATGAAATCTGTAATATATGGCACGCACAGGCGACTTATTTACCGATTTCGTCTCACTCATGTACTCGATCGGAGTACTAAACGTTTGGTATTAAAACAATCGCATATGAAAAAGAAAGCTGGGAGCAATTTCACAAAGCTTTCTTTTTTCATAAATTCTCTTTGCCACTGGCCGATCACTGTCGCTATTAATATATCCAGCCACCAATATTACATCCAGCGTCAGTATCGGCTTAAGTATTATCTTCCTAAAACTTCTAGCGTATAAGAGACTTTTGTGAATATGACCACTGACATTTAATTCAAACTCACAAGAGCAACTCGTTGTCGCACTGATGTTAAGACGGTAATTTGCCATGGCCCGCGTGCGACAGAGGAGCACCCACACCAGTCGATAAGCATGGCCACTGCAGCCGTCATATGAATCGGTGTCAGGAGAAGGCGGCGATAAAGTTGGCCGGCCAGGGCCGAATTCACAAAGATCTTCTTTCGCAAGTGTCCCTTGCCAATGGCCAGCCACTTTCGATAACTATATGTCCAACATCATAATTAGCGCGAATCTTCTCGTATACGAACAATTCTATAGCGTTAAGAGCACTTCGTGAATACAGGCCCCGATATTTAACACTGCCAACGGAGTAAAATCGTAGATGAGCATTCCAAGGAAAGTAGCAAATGGACTTCATAATTCTATAAGGAGGATTATGAAGTTAGGCTGTATTCGAAAATTATGCTTCTTCAGTAGCAGAACAGGCACTCTCACCAGACTTTGTAACCCCCCCTAGAAAAAAAAGAAAAAAGATACACAAGCGACAGACGGGTGGCTACAATAAGCGAGGTTACTATAAATGTGTAGAAGAGCGATCAAAACAAGAGGACGTAAACAAAGAACACAAGCACATAACATCATATGTATAGGAGCACTTGAAATGCACAAGAACGGACACAAAGGACTGCAGGGCTTAGTCCACAAAGCTATTTTTTGCTCGTAAGTGCTGCTTGCCCATTGGGTGGCCACTTCCACTACTAACCCTTCCAACATCGTGATTGGCTAGGCTTTGTTCTTACGAATAATCCTACCGTAATAACGTGTGAATTGTGCATCAGTTAGAAGTAGTATACTGTGTAAAATAAATTTTAACACGTATTTCTGACATCACGTTTGCATTCACGCTGGTGCGATGGGGGAGTGGAGATGATTCGGTGATGCCAACAAAACCAACATAAGCATACACTAAAATTACGCCAGTTGACGCGCGTAGTTAACTGTCTAGCTTAGCCACTGTTCGACAGTAGCAACATTAGTACTGCGGCAAAAGCCAATAAGCTAATGAAAAAAACAAGCAAAAGCAATACCTTTTTATGGGAACTATAAGATAACCTTGTCACTTTATAACTTTATTTCAGTTAAGCCAACGTAGAATTTGCAAACAGATCTAAGCTTTTAAAGGCAGTTTTAGCAGAAACGATTAAACTTTTGGCGTGTTCGATCAACGGAACTAGGTTTTACATACGGTATATGTTCTCGCCGTACCGGCTCTACCTACCGCGAAAACCACCTCAAGCGACATTCAAGAACTTAGCAGGCTGCAAATTAGAGCCACGGAGTTACTGAACATTCCCCGAGGCGATGACTAAGCTGAACTTTCGGTCAAAGGCATTAAGCTAGCGAATGTTAATGACATGCACAATTATCATTTGTGCAAAGGTTGATTCACGACTTTCAACAGAAATAAAACTTTTTTTTTTCGTCCAAGCCCAACCATGTTACTTGGCTTACAGTACGCGGAATACTGAATACAGGAAACTATAAACTTGCCGGAGAAATTGACTTACGATGCAGAGTGGCTAAAGCATCGAACTCTTACTTCTTTCGGTATAGGTCACCCCAATGAGAGCATCGACCTTTTGTAACTATAGGCTATAGTGCTTTTCGCAAGTCGTGCGTTCCCTTCCATATAGCTAGGCGAGTCACTCTTCGACAGGCGTCTGCGACCGTTTACAGACGCGGTATACACATTCAGTGTGCGCGCAAATCGCGTTCTTCCTCTCCCCTTCTATCTCTTTTCGTCCCCATTTCCCAAGTGCAGGGTAGCACACCGGACGCGCGCGTGGTTAATCTCCCTTGTTATCTCTTCTCTCTATATCTCATTTTGCATTCGTTTGCATTCTCGTAACATTGGTTCTACTGGCGCCTTTTGTGACTACTGATTTCTTTTCAGAGGAAGCTTCAGATTGAGCGCTGTTATCTAAATACATGAGAAAGTAGGAATTGTATTTTTTTTCTTACACGATAGGAAGAGATGTTGGCCCAAAAATACGACGCCGGCTATACTCCTTGGCTCTTGAACTGGGGGCACATATACAACATACGAGTACAGTCACGCTATCACATGCAAGTAACCGTAACACCACGAAATTACAGAGAAACTCTGAAAGCAATAATGCGAACAACAGTGTCCCCTAACACGGCGCCGTTTTAAAGAAACACTCAAGAAACAATGCGAACCAAACTAACATCGCACATCACATAGTACAGCGACAGAAGAAGAAAGAACGCTCGCATAAACAAAATTTTTTACGTGCGTTATTAACGGCCAACAATGCCACTGCCTTCAAAAACTTTGATGCTACTAAAGCGCACTTTTGCACGGCCACTCTTCTTGGCCACGGGTCCAATAACTTGTTTAAATTGAGTAATCTATACGGTCCGTTGTCATGAAAGATGATTTATGTCGGTATCCTGGTGTGTTAGGATGCAAGGAGGTGATGTATGTCTTCGTCAACAAAGCCACAATCATCCTGCGGCAATTCGGCACGGCTAATTCTGTGTAAAAACTGTTTTGTGGAGGTGGTGCCCAGCCGTAACCGATGAATAACAGTTTATATGTTTCCATCTAAATTCAACGGAATGTTGAATTATATAAGCGGCTGAATATAAAACAGATCGAGCCTAAGGGAATTTTGTTCAACCCGCGTCTTTCTACATATTTCGAATGATGTTGCTTTTAGAATGCAGCAGAGTTGACTTTCTGATAGTGGGGGGAAATTTATGTCATCTCTGCGATGTGCTTGTCGTGCTGCTGCATCGGCTGCTGTGCTGCCTGGAATGTTAAAATGTCCGGCATCCATTGAAATAATAGTTCGTGATGCGTTCGTTTGCCTTTGTGAGCTTTTCGAGTTCCTCATAAATTACAATTAGCAACAACTGTTTTCATATTTGTGCTGCAAGCGATGTGAGTGCCGCCGGGGAGTCGCTGAAAACTACTCATTTTGCGTCTCTTGTACGGAAGTTATAAATTTTATTGTCTTACATAAGATAGTGAATAGTTCAACCATTGTTGACTATGCCACACGGCGTAACTTAAGTGATTCTTGTTTATGGAGTGTGGTATAACAAATGCTGAAGTTGAAGAGTTTCTTAAACTAGAGCCATCCGGATATAGATACTTATGCATCCTGGATACAGCATATATATATATTTGATATAGTGTAAGTTATTGAGGAGCCGCAATGAACAAGTCTCGTTTACTAATTACACCGTCAACTGCCAACACTTGTTTTCGGGAGCGTAAGTTGCCATGGAGGATGTTCGACGTCTGATTTCCAAAACGTATGACCTGGCAGGACATAAAGCTATTCTATAGATTCTTTTATGGGCATGACTTTTATCCCTTTTCAACATCTCTAACACCAATGGGTGATGTTCATGCTAGCTTTGAAGCAGGAAAGAATTCCGATGTGTTTATGAAGTTTTCACAACCGTAAATAGTGATTGGCGAGCGTCAGCAATAACAAAGCAGATATATAGAAGTCGTGCGTGGAACTCCAAGGCATAGGCGAAGGCCTCTCGCTAAAGTCTTTAGAGTCGCACTTACGAAGTGCAGGAAATGCCGTGGAAAATAGGCGCGGAGTATGTTATTATTATTTTTTGTGTAATTAAGGTGCTGTGGACGTTCAGCATAGATTATGATTTCTTCTATTTAAGATTCTTTAGTAGCGTGACCTGCAGTGACGGGCCCTACTGTGTGTGACCTGTACTGTGTGTTCTACTTTATTCTTTGAGATTTGTCATCTCGCTCTTTATTTTCTCTTTCCTCCCCTTCTTTCTATCTTCCATTTCTATGTTTCTGTCTCCTCCTTTCTGAAGAGTAGGCAGGCGTTGTGCCCCTTCCGGTGGCAGTTGCCAGCCTTGCTCCTCGCTGTCCCTTTCCTGTGTATATGTTTTCAAATCAAATAATAATAATAATAATAATAATAATAATAATAATAATAATAATAATAATAATAATCCGACCCATGATGTGCCAGCAAGCCTGCGAAGTACGTTCACTATCGAACTAAGCTGATGTTCAAGTAAATTATTTATATGTAGAGCCAATGACTTGCTTCCGATCGAGTATTATTCCAAGAAATCGGTGCCGTGTGACATTCATGAAAAGTTGTCCTTCCAGGTTAATGCCAAAACTTCTTAACTGCCTCCGGGTGAAAGGAAATACAAGTGTTTTCTGCTCAGCATCCTCTGCACCTGATTTGACGAGGCTCGTTGCATTCAAAAGAAGTTAAAGCCTACCGACTGTAGCGAGTGTTTATATATTTTTATTTAGGTCACCAAGTGTTTTAGAAAAAATTCTTGAAAAGCGCAGAATTGAAAAAAAAAAAGAACACTCAAGGATCAATGTTACAACTTCGTAGTTCAGCAAAAAGATAAGGCAACGATGTCCCAATTCCGAAAACTGCACCTTTTGAGTAGTGTAAATTGTACAAAATTGATGTATTATACAGCAACTTTATTACTGTATTGTGCACGCGCCTCCACCAGATGTCACGTTGTACTATTGACGATGAAGAACGACGCAGTGTCAAAACGGTGAGTTGCGAATTTAACTCTGTATTGGGCGAACTTGTTCCAAGCAATCCAAGTAGCACTCAAGCACAACGATATATGCATAGTGGCCAGCACAGTCGGCGATCTTCGAGTATCTGACCTGTGGGTCAAGCACGTCGGCTTTTATATATGACTTGTCGAAGGTTTCGGTTCAATCGCTCGTGCCCGCGTGCTTTCTAGAAAGTACTACACAATTCGCGTAGCGCATACAATCAGATTACACTAGGTTCGGTGAGAACAGACAACGGATAGAACCAGCCATAACATTTGAGAAACTTCAGATACCGAAAGGCGCGTCTTGCGCTGGACGATAACTTTGAACATTTGTTGGCCGGTGTAAGACGGTCACAGGGAAAGGCAATAAGAAATACGCGTGGCAATATAGCGCTAATTTGTGAGCAGGACTTCCGCAAGAACCGCGTAAACATTGTAACAATTTCACGTAAGCTGCAAACCCATATGCATCACACTTGACCACTTCATGTGCTCTAAGAGATGGAGCTATAGCTTACAAAACACCGCTATGTTTTTTTTTTTTTTATCAAGTCATGCATTTGTAAACTTTGTATTTTATGTATATACAATTTTCCTTTTTCGGCAGCTTTTGTAAAACCTTTGACGGCCTAAATGAAAGTTCAAATTCTGCTTCCGATACAGTCTGTGAAATTAGGTTCTTTTATTCCTTAAGGTGCAACAGGTTTCATTGAAATCGCCTATAGGCGGTTGCATAAAAACAGCATTCCAGCGTTTTACACGTAGCTAAACGGAGAAATCGGAGTTGACCCCGATGTAAACTTTCCTTTTATTATAGATTATTAAAATTAGGACGCTCAGTGTTCTGGGTTATCAGCGAAAACAGCAGAGAGAAGGAAGAGCACGGGTAGGCGTTAGGGCGTACAGAGTAAGAAAGTACGCTATATCTTAAAGGGGCGCTAAAAAGAAGGAAAACACTATGACTGTCAACGTTCCATGGTGCAATGTAATATAATACGTGCCTATGTGGATGGTGAAAAAACGTGCACTGATCCTTATGCCTGTCTCCCCGAACAGTATATCAAACCACTGCAAAAAAAAAAAAAAAAGAAACGTACCGGCACTCAAGTGAGTAGCGTAACAACTATGCAAATGGCCGCGCGCTCTCGTTATCGTGCGCAGACAATTCACACAGATACGCGTATCTCCTGTGATACGGGCCACTTTGGCGTCCGGTGTGCAGCCTTCTCCGTGTAGCCTGTCCCTTGTGCACTGATCGATGCCACGGACGCAACGCTGTATCACCCCTTCGTTACCGGTCCGGTGCATCACGCGGCCCGCGCCCGCCACCTAAGCCTAGCGTGGCCTGTATATGGCTTGACAGCCTGACCTTCACTGCAGGCCGCATGGTTCTCTGCATCGAGTGCTCCTGGACCCGAGGTCACGGACACGATTCTCGGTTGTGCCAGCCTGAGTCCGATGTGGGTGAAATGCAAGGAACTCGTGCCATTAGAACTGCGGATGCTGCACCCAGGAGACGACTGCATAATCGCAGCATACCGGGTGTTTCAGCGAACGCTTTAAAAATATTTTTTTTTAATGTTTCCTGTAGCAGATAGCACAATTCTAGTTCATGAACTGGTGTACTCGAAGAGGCGGACATTACTTGCACAAAAAAAAATTGAAAGGCACAATCGACTAATTCACAAAAATTCACTGATTAAGTTTCAACTAATTACCTTATGGCCCATATTAGAATTTACAAAGTCTAGCCGTGGATTTCGCAAGACGGATCCTTGTGGAACAAATTCTCGGGATGACACCACTTTCGAGATGTTAATTGCCGAGCTTTACGGAGAAATGCATTGGCGTTCCAGTTACTTTTGTGCTTCCATGCATAAAACAACGTTTTGTTACGAACGTAACTGGAACGCCAATGCATTTCTCCGCAAAGCTCGGCAATTAATATCTCGAAAGTGGTGTCATCCTGAGGATTCGTTCCAAGTGGATCCGTCTTGCGAAATCCATGGCTAGACTTTGTAAATTGTAATATGGACCATAAGGTAATTAGTTAAAAACTTAATTTGTGATTTTTGTTAATTAGTCGATTGTGCGTTTCAATTTTTGTGCAAGTAATGTCCGCCTCTTCAAGTAGCAATTCATGAACTAGAATTGTGGTACCTGCTACTGGCAACCTTTCAGTATTTTTTTAAAGTTTGCTGAAATACCCTGTATATACACGCAATGTTGTCCTGGAAGTGTCCGCGCAAGCACTTCAGCTGTATGGACCCCTCGTATGCGAGCTCGGAGGCAAAACAACAAATGTGCTGATGGCGAGCTGCAGGACGAAGATCACACGCCCTCGAACGACGCAGCTTTATAGATAACAGCGAGTGCTTTTCTTTTTTTCTGGGAACCCTTGGAAGCTCGGAAAGAACAATTGAGAGTTGAAACGATGATAGCTACTTTTTTGACCTTAATTTTTGCGCTGGCCTATCAGTAGTGATATGTATGCATATATATATATATATATATATATATATATATATATATTACGCAAGTATCACACTGTGCACGCTGAAGGGGAAAGCTGCGACTTAGGCAGTCCCTGATATCGCACCAGTCGGCAATTGCATTGGATCTGGGAGCGGCAGCTCTGCAGGAAACAGTGCCCACAACGCAAAGGTAGTTGAAGGTATGTACTTTAAGTTGTTTTCGTTCAAGCCATTTGCCTTTATTCAGAAATGTATTAAAACCAAAGCAGTATACATTGTTCAGACACCAGGGAGAACACTCTTATCGCGCGATATAACCTTTATAAGTATAAACATTTTTTTAAACGCAATTAGCATTCGTTGCCTACTTCAGCTGTCTTGATTCTATCTATCTATCTACCTATCTATATCTATCCTCTTACGCCAATCCAGTGGCCCAAGTTGTCTAGCAGCTTGGACCACTAGGTGCGTAATCTCACTCTCGTCATGTCGTCGTCGTCACTCGTTTTAGGCCGACCCAGTGACCCAAGTTGTATAATAGCTGGGGCCACAAGTTATGTGCTTGTGGTTTTGATGCCGTCGTGGTCATTACATCGTCGTCATATTCCAGCTTAGTCATCCGACTTTCGTCATGTCGTCGTCGTCACGCTGCAGTCTTCGTTATACCGTCGATCATTATTTAAGTAATCGGTTAATTTTCGCCACGCTATCGTCGTCGTCAAACTGCCTTTGTCGTTCCATCGACGTCGTTCGTAATTCGTCCTTCGATTGTCGTCACTGCGTCAGCGTCATACAGTTATCATGACGCCATGCTCATCGGCGACCTCGGCAAGCGAGTGTTATAGCAAAGGGGGACGATACCAGAGGATGTCGCATAAAGCCGAAGCAACAGAATTCTCAGAATGACATTTACATATGTCAAATAAACGTTATTTCGGAAATACAGTGTGTCGACTACATGCTCCAATGCTAATCGCATTACTTTCGACAGTCATCGGGAGATTAGTTCTGCCGTAATTTTAATGCGTTAGCATTATTAAGGTACTTCACACACTTGAGGTAGGCCAACCAACCATCTATCTATATATGTTTGTATATGACCATTTTCCCGCCTACCTGGGTCCGTGGGTAGTCCGAGATCGAATGGCTTGCACATCGGGCTGCTGTGCTAAGGCAACAGAGTTCAAAACCAGCCGTCGGATCAACTTGGGTCACTGAGAATGTGGCAGTGTGTAAATAGTATGCGCCGCTCTTCAACGAACCTCATTCACTACGACACGGCTAACCGTAGATGGGGGACTGGGTAGGTATGCCACGCTGTTCGATGAAAATCTTTGACGCCGACTTGAAGCAACCTGTTATGTGATACTCGGTCAGTGGCAGCGCTCTTCAACGAACGTCTTTGACGCCAACTTGGGTAATGGGTATGTGCCACTGGAAATGTCCCGCTCTACAGTGATGAAAAAAAAATTCCCCAAATTTCTCCCATGCTGATCAGAATTCCAAACAACGTCACAAAGGGTCCTCAAGGGCAGCAGCCCTATAGGCTTTATAGCAGGCTGCGCCACAAATGCACTGGGTATGTGCCACTCTTCATTGAACCTCTCGCCATCTTGGGTCACCGAGTAAGTGCCACTGAGTGTGCGGTAAGCGAGGAAACGATTCTAGTCTCGGAGGCCACGCTTGGACTTCTAGGCAGCGCCACTAGATGGCAGAGCGTGTCCAGAAAGAAGCGCGAGAGAGGAGCCGTTGGTTCCGCATGACGCGTTTCCCAGCGTTCGCACGCACCGGCGCGCCGTGCGTTTCGGAGGCCACCCGCAGGCTTCGCGGCTGCGTCGCTAGGTGGCGCCGAGTGTCCTTAAGGGAGCGCGAAAGAGGAATCCCCCCGGCAGTACACGCCTGGTACACGACTCGTTTCGACGGTGGCAACACGTTGTGTCGCTATACTGATATTCAATGCTAAAACGCATTACCGTCGACGGCCATCGCGAGATGGGTTCTGCCGAATTGGTTTACGTTTAAGTACAACAGTGGTGCTGGTTTTCATGTCCTGCGACGCTAGGCAACGTCGTGTATTAGGACGAACGGACGGTTACGTATAAACGTGTATTGTGAATTTTCCTTCCCACCTTTACGCATGACCGATAATACTTAAAACGTCAATGACAACAAATATATATTGCTGTTATCTGGGATAGCAGCAAAGCTTCTGTCTTTTACTTCCAAAAATGAATACTTTTTATAAAGGTTACAGTGATAAGAGTTGCAGAGCCCGAATTCGCTCCACTGTTCTACAGATGGCGCTGTAGGTATATAGGAGACGTCCTTTTTCAATTGCGTTCTTAAAAATTCCTACATGATATGTTCTGCGCAATTCGCACCATTCGATTCACCGTTGCGCTGTCTGTCAAAAGAAGTTCCGAAAATTGCTTAGTGCCTGCAAAATCTGACAGAGCGCTTCTTCGTCGGCGTATATGCTTTTTAACCTTTCTTTTTTTTTTTAGCTAGTGCAAGCTGTTCAACGACGTCGCTGACGTCTAAACACTTTGTCAGGTCGGTACACGTCAGTGCTTCGCTTCTATCTGAGCTTACGAAGCAAAGGTTCATGAAAGGAAAAATGCCACCCACCTAGCACTAGCACGTAGCTACGAGGGAAACCTATAGCGGTTTCTCAGTAAAAGAGCTCCGCAGTTGAAGAAAAGTTCGTCCTGGTCCTGGGATCGAAACCGAGACCAACATCTCCAACATCTTTCATAAATATTTCTCAATCTTACGGGCTTCCGTAGAAATGATTCGCCATATACAGTGTTCCCGTGTTTCCAGTTGCTGAATACAGTTGAAACTCGATTTAACGACCGGATGCATGACCACGCTCTAATTATTTCGTTAAATCGGGAAGTTCGTAAAAACGAGAAGGGAATTTTTCGGTCCTTCCAAATCCAAAATTGTAACGTAGCGACGCCCAAAAGCTACCGCGGCATTGTATTTGCCCCTAACCCACACCTGCGCGTGTGAAAAGTCCGCTAGGACGTCCCGAATTGCTTGTGCGGTGTGCGATGCAGGCCAGGTAGACGGTAACGTGAAGCTATTGGCAGGCTCCCGATATGCAAAGACGCTGGCTCAAAGACCGTGACTATAGGGCGCCGAGATGTTTTAGCTCGATAGCGTCAGAGCGCATGCTCGAAGAAAAACCTGTCTGTGTGAAAATTAGAAAGAAATCACCGCTTTCTTAATTCAATTATTTCATTAAAAAACTTCGTTAAATCGGGTTTGGTTGCCATTAGCTTCGTTAATTTGGGTTGATGACAACATTGAGCCCTATGGGTACCTGCCAGGGAATGAAAATTTCTTCGTTAGATCGGGAACGTCATAAAATCGGGTTTCGTTAGATCGAGTTTCAACTGTAATTCGGCCTAACTCTGCAATCTCCTGGCTTGCTGGTTAGCTGAGATGATGGAGCGACCGCCCCCACAAAGACGTTCGTCCCAGGTTCGATCTCTGTGACCACGATGACTTTTTATTCAACTGCGAAGCTTTTCAATTTTTTTTTCTCAAAAATCAGTGCGGGTTTCCTTTCTGGCTACGGGCTATGGTAAGATAACAGTTTTTCCTTTCGTGAATATATTCTTCCCCCTTGCAGGCTTCCGCGTAACTGATTTGCGAAAGCGAAGGTATGTTCCAAAATATAGGACTGGCCAGGTCAAATTGTGCCAGCAAAGCGGACGGCAGTCTCAAAACTGACCCGAATAAGTGGCGCAGTTGGTACGAGCGGACGCATTATTTCATAAAATGTTTTAGCCACTCGTTCGCACGTGACATGCGATATCTGTACATCACATTCAAAACCCTTTACGAGATATTGTAGAACGTTTCAAAAGTATGGAAAGTGGTCAAAACAAGGTCGACATCGTTTATTTCAATTCTACAGCTATGGCAATGCGTAGGCGATTCGTGCAGAGGGGAATCTTGCCTGCATATATGATCGCCGGTATCTCTTCCCTGGCAATTGCAAAGGGCAACGTACGACTTGTGACATCTTCATTAAAGCTTAACAACTTCGCGCCGAGGTATACATACGAGTACAACTGCATTTTGCGTGACACGTCATGTATGCTTTGCAGCATTTTTTTTTTTTTTTGCTCTTCCTTAAAGGTATCGTTAGCAAAAGCACCATCCCGACTAGTCATCCTCAGATCAAAAAAGTTTATTTTTTTTACTGACGGAAGACATTAATGCAGACAGCAGCGGCGTTTATAATGGCACGAACTGCCCTCATGAATTGTAGCAGTAGATAATGAGCTTGCACATGAAAAGGTCGCCCATAACATATATCGCACGACGTTTGCGGGAACTAAGTGTTGTGGCTCCACCACTGCAGTTCTTGCTGTGGATTGGTATTAACATGCCATGCAAACCACTTATCCGTCATGAATTAAATGAAGTTTCGACAATGTTCGCAGCAAGCACTTAAGAAAAGAAAAGAACGATTATGTTCACGTATGAGCTGTCAATCATTCCCCGCCAGAGAGAGAGCGCGCGCGTGCGTGTCAAGCATCCGAGTTTCACTTGAATTATCGGGGTCGTATTGAAGAGAAAGTAGGAGATGTCGGCCGGGATAGCATATCTACGTACCTCTTGCCACGGTAAGGAAAAAATTGGAGAGACAATTAGGAACGAAAGAGGTACAGATGGCAGGTGACAATGAACCAAGGTGTCGAACCGAAACTTTTTTCGTTCCTGCTTTCGTTCCGGTTCAGCTCCGGAGCGAAAATATAATGGTTGAAACCGATTCAAACCAGTTAAAGTTTATTTGCGTAATCGATAAATTATTGCAGGAAAACAGCACAAATTTATTTTGAAAAGGAATCTCGGCGCTGCACAGAAAGAGTACGTGTGTTGCTTAGGTTACACTTAGTATAGTTAAGAAATATTTAAACAGACCTAGCGGCAATGCTGGAATCTATGGAAAGCGAAGCTTTAGTTAGAGAGAGCGAGCGAGAGGAGAACTTATTGAGGGTGCCTGCACCTCTTCTCTACAGAAAAAAATAATGTAAACATTTTAAAAATACGGGAACTAGACTCGTAATCGCAAACACCTCTTACGCTAGAATTGCTCGTACAATAAAATTCCAACCAATCCAAATGCTGGCCATATTAGCGTATAGGCAGCCCACCAATAGCAAAGTGCACTCAAGAACGAAAAGCTTTGTGAATTCGGCACCCGAATCCTATTCGGCAGGGAAACTGACGAGTGGTCAAAGTTTGCTTAAGGAGAATAAGAACGCGCCCGGCTCCGAGACCTGTGAGGCTGGCGCACTCTCTTTTTCCAAAGGAACCTTCTTCTCATAGCGGACCAGACACATCTACAAATCGCTGCTTGAGGTGCAACGTCGGAAAGCTATCCGATATGTCTTCCCCCTCGTTTGAGAGTGCACAGCCTTCACCCAGCACCAACCCAAGATTATAAAAAGCCAAATCGCAGCGCTCCATCGCGCAAGTTTTCGGCGACGAATGAGGTCAAGAGGGAAGCCACAGCACAGAAAGGGCATCCTGCATAGTCGTAGAATGTCTCTAGCTGCGGGACCTTCTTAGTGCGCGCAATTTTAACTTGCCCCTGCGCTACTTCCCCTTCTCTCTCGCATTTTTTCCCCCAGAGCCTTACCACAAGAAACAGCCCGGGATATATAGTAGGACATGTCAGGTGCTATATGTGTCACTTCTACTGCACATAAATTTTAGCTGGTTCGATTAAGAGCAGCCACGCATCTTGGAAGCCGTTCTTTATTTCAACGGTCATATAAGCGTCTCCTACTAAAAGAAAACTATTTAACGGTCATTAATTTCCAGCTCTTACGAGTGCATCATTAACATTGCCCCCACGTTGAAAACCGTACTTATGGTGCTGCTACTTCCAAGAGCATGGGGAGACGGTGTGTATTTGCAAATGAGGACGCATACTTGAGCCACAAGTGAAGGCAATGAATGGATGAAAAGCTCCAGAAAAGGCGACCAGCCTGAACCGAAAATCGATATTTTTTTTTCTTTCGGTTTCACTCCGTAGTCAAAAAAAAAAATCGTAACGTTCTGGTTCAGGTCCGGTTCAAGCAAAAATAAAGTTTCTTTTCGGTTTTTGGTCTGTTCCGGTTCGACCCACTGCAATGAACTATAGACCCTGCAATACACGGTATAGATGCACTACGCACAGGAGTAATGTGTCTGCACAAAACGTCCTCGCGCGAACACATTTCGCTCAGTCTTCGCACCACACATGTTCTAAAGGCGAGCCTCTAATCCTTTTTCACATACAAAGTTCCACTGGAGTTTTATGGCGCGTTGGGCCCAGACAACCTGTCTCCACGCGTCCAAGGTCTGTTCCGAAAAGGGGGCGGGATTCCAGGAGGTCAACAGTAAACGTGTGTGCCCTTCGCCGATCCTCACATCGAGGGCGCAGGCAAAAGTTGCAGAGTCACTTAAGTCTCCTTACATAGGTGCATTGAATATCGACGTCCATGTCACGTGACATTGTCACGTGACATCATCACTTAGTTATGCGACCTTGCAGCTTAAGGTTATTGCTTGGTGACGTGATTATGTCACATGACGTGATCACTTGGTCATGTGCTCGAATTGGCGAAAGTCAGTTTTGAGGGTAGCTACCGAAATTTTCCGGTTGGACCAAGTCAATTGCGGGAGTGGCCCCGGTCGGTTTCAATTGACATTGAAAAGTGACGTCATCACTTGGTGACGTGGGCTTTAGTACCATCGGATGTTAACGCCGGACGAACGCCTGGTTTTCCGCTTCATGGGGCATATAATACTTTCAAATTAAAACGCGTGGCGTGTTGTCTCTAGCGTGTGACAGACGCGGCAGTCACAGTTCCGTTCCCGCCCGGTCTTGTGGAGGTTTCGACGAGCGTACGCAGCACCGAGCAGTAATGGATGAAGTAGTGTTTCCTGGCCTCTCCGCGGTCGAAGTGGAAGCCGGAAGCGCCGTCAGGTCTATGGAGGTGCTGTTGCCGATGGTCGGCGTGATCCAACTGTCGTCCTACGGAGACGTTGATGGAGTTAGAGAGCAAGGCGTTGACGTCATACCGTGCGAAGGTAATAGTCATTGCCGAATAGCTGGTAATGAGCAGGCGGACGCAGAGGCAAAATGACACACTCTGATGGCGAGCTTATGACAATTAACCGGCGGATACAATCGTAGAGGCGTTCATTCAAGCCAGAGCTGGCACTAAGGACACTGCGCCCCACCGCATTCTTCCTCTATAGATCAGACCCTACATTTATCAGTATATTTCTTTACTTATTTTTGTTTTGAGTTCATACGTTTGCACGCCCTCCCTCCCTTTCTAATAGGTGGCTACGAGGCCGCATTGGAAATGCGCGCGTCTGTCTGACTGGTGCGTGACCATGGCAGTCCTAGACGATACGGCGGGCTGCTGGTCTGATGACTTCTGGGCAATCGGGACAGCGGGTAGAAAAGCTGACCACCGCAAAAGTCCCCTACTGCAAAGCACGTAATAATAATAATAATAATAATAATAATAATAATAATAATAATAATAATAATAATAATAATAATAATAATAATAGTCGTCATCATCAACCTGTTTCTATGTCTACTGCAGGACGAAGGGCTCCCCCAGCGATTTCCAATTACCCCTGCCTTACGCTATAGCTGATTCAAACATACACCTGCAAATTTCCTCATTTCATCACCCAGCGTATCGCACGTATCCGTGCGCATCTCCGTGAAGCGCAAGCGTATCCCTGTGCCACTCCCTCTGCACGGAGGACGGCGTGAAGACGCATTGTTGCAATACGAGGCTTTTGTGATAGCTTGACTATACTTTTGCGTATAGCTTGACTGTCTTTACATAGACAAATAGCTGGTGAAATAGTGGGTCCTTTGGCTGAATGATCGAACCTGAGGAGCCGGAACTTAGCCTCAGTCTACAATGCAAGAGCTGGATGCGAAAACTAGATAAGTAAGCGGGGCGAGGCAAGGCGTCGTTCAGAAACGTCACTCGATTTATTGCATCATATATGTATTTAGCTTGTAGAACTCGGCTTAAGCGCGTGGCGCTTCTTCGTTATTCGGTCGAATACAGAGAAAGAGGACGAAAGGCGCCCCTGGCCCCGCTTGCGCCTGGCGTGGGTATAGGCTTTCAAAAAGTTAACCATGTACATATGGCGCTTAGTGATGAAGGCTTCTGACAATATATTTGCATACAGACGTCTCACAGGTTGCTCTGCCGCTCATAGATCGTTGTGACTATAGTTGATTATAATGTCTCTGAAACAATCAACGATCTTTTTAGTCAGGAAGTGTGCATCGAAGCCCCATCGACTGTTTATGTATATGGACTGCCAACCAATAACGCAACACGCGTCGATCCTGCCTCTTTCTTGTCAACGCGTGATTAAAGGCCTTCGGGTCGAATTGGCAGCGGATGCACACGCTGAGCTCGCAGTAGTGGCCCCTGCCGACACGTCGTTCAGGAAAGTATGAACAAAAAGTATCGCCTCCTCGCGCGGCAGACAGTTGACTGTGTATGTGAGTTTCCTTCGCATGCCACACAGGTCAGCGGAGGACGTCAGTGAACTTTGGGTGATTGCTGCAGCGATCCCTGTCGGGGGCAGGCCTATAACAGTAGGCTCTCTCGTTCAGAAGGTCGGCGTCGAACGCTCCGACAACGTCGTGTAGAAGCGAACGAGGTGCGACGCGCAGCTCTGCCGAACCACGTTTCGCGAGCCATCGACCCGAGCATATAAATAACGCGAGCCCGAATAATTGTGAGTATCCTACGCACAGCGAATGCTCATCAATGCTTTTCTAACGAATTCGTCGAATTGAGGCAAGCCAGGGCTCGTATTCACAAATGGCACTTACGCTAGAATTTTTTTTTGTAAGAAAATATGAGTGTATAGAATTCGTGGCATTGAAGAGGCATACCTATAAGAAGCTATACCTAACAGGCTGGATACAGTGCAGAATGCTACACAAGATAAGCTCGAAACTGGCAACAATAAAGTATAGGATCCCTATTGCTCACTGCGAATATTAAGGACATAGTTAACATTCCGATATCATCTTATATGATGATCATATAAATGTCCTTTTCTTTCTGACTCTGACCTAAAAAAAACTATAGAAGAGAACGCAAATGCGCTATTTAAAAAGTTCGGGTGGCGGGTTGCGGTTAATCACCTTAAACCGAATATTTAAAAAAACTGTTTTATACTTTTCCAAGCTAAAAATAAAGCAACAAGCCACAATGTCAAGTATATTTTGATGATTAAAAAATACACGCAAGAATGTCTGTAAGTTTCTGGGCGTGAATTTACGCAGCGATCTGGACTGGAGTGACCCCGTCATTTAAGGTAAACTGAAAATTTCCCAATCGATGGGTGTCATTAATCGGACAAGCAACTTCCTTCCATACAACGTCAGGAAGCAATTATGCTTCACACTGGCTCACTCACATTTTACGTATTGCAACTTATTGTGCGGGTACGTGCAATAAGACGGTTAAGCATGAATTAACAGCTATTCAAGAGAAGGCATTCAAAAAATCCTTCCTGAAATGTCATGGGTGCTATATAGAAACTTATATGTTGTTAGTGTGATGCCGCTTTCCTGGATGCTACAATCTCAACGTGGCAGTCTCCGTTTATCCCTCTATAAAGTAAGATCTGTAAAGTAAGAACCAGGAACCTCAGTCGCAGCACACAATATGACTTAGGCACAGGGCTGAGCAAAGATACATTGCAGTTGTTATGATATGATACAATATACTCGGGCAACAAGTATTTGATACACAGATACAAAATACTACCGCAATTATTGTTTCCGACACGATACTTTCCATTTGTATGTTAATATACTTCGATACATTGGCAAATCTCTCATTATAGATAAATATAATGCAGCAGCAAATGCGTATGCACAAAAATGTTTGCTTTGAAATTTCTTAACTCCGACCAACCTTGTTTCATTTGATCGAAATGTCTGTTAGAATCTCAAAATTTTTATATTTCTAGTTCAAAGTATAATAATGTCATTCCAAAACAATTCATTTGGGTTGCTTTAGCTGCTTAACGTGAAAGCTCTTTATACGCTGTGCTGTCAGCGTTATTTGCCTGTCGCTTCTGTAATTGATGGAGTAGGTGCTCTGCTTGCCGACAAGCTAGCGGGTCGCGATCTAATTACTAGAACGTCAATAAGAAGCCTCTTCACGATGGCGCCAAATATCGCTGTGGAGTTTTATCTTGTCCGTAAAAACAAAAAATCAAGAAAGCTAAAGGTCGGTTCGCGCGCTTGTTTTTGTCGAGACGGCGCGAGCGCCACCACGTGACTCTGATCCACCAATAGCGACGCGCTGACCTCATCGCCTCCCCTCACTGGAATTTCGGTGCCTTTAGTTTCACGCAGGTGGCGTAGTGGCAGCAGTATTGACTTGAGAAGAGGAGTTCAGCCAAGGTTTATTGTTTTACGCGGTGATGTTGCGATAGCAGTATCTTGTATCTTAAGATACACTATACATTCTTTCATGTATCGGAAATGCAGATACGGATACACATCTTGCTAGACGTATCATGATACAGATACAAGATACCCAAAGAGTATTTAAGGTAGTATCTAAGATACATGTATCTTCGACACTGTCCAGCTCTGCTTAGGTATACGACCTCACTTTTCTTGGCTCGATCTTGGAACGAGCTGTGACACTCAATTAACGAATAGTCTGGTACTTATTTATTTTTTTATTAATTCATGTACCCTAAGGGCATTACATAGGGGGGTTGGGGCATGGTATTATAATATAGAGTTGGGCTACGTTCACAAACCAAAAATAAAAAGCACAAGTTAACGTGTAACGTGAACATGAAAATACAATATAATGCAATATGTAATACCAAAAACAATGCATATGTTAGTACAAGTGTTACAAGGAGATGGTGCGACATGATATTATACACGTTATAAAAACAAGGCAGTAAATAGTGCATCTCTTATGAAACTTGGAACAAACAAACAAAAAAACAATTATTACAACTCTACGTTGAACAGGTGCTTGAATGTATTGACAAATGAGTCGTGATCGCGCACATTTACAACATCGCTTGCCAGTTTGTTCCAGTAGTGATAATATGCAATACATATTCCCGTTTAGTGTTATGCGCAAGAGTGGAGCTCCGTTTTTCACCTCAAAAGAGAAAGCCAGATTGTTTTTATTGCGATAGCAATCATATACGGATTCTCGAAACGCACTCGCGCCGCCGTCGCCGTGCTGTCACAGTATCGACGGCGCATGCGCAGCGCGCGCGCGTGGATAATTAGGAGACTTTCAGAGAACCAAGAGACGGGCTCAGTGCGTTCGGCTGAATAAACGGAACATTTCTGTACATTCCATCGATTAACTCAGCACATGGTTTATTTGATCACTTGAATTGTTGTGTTGTGTGTCGAACCGCCAACTACTTTTCGATCCATGACCGGGGTGAAGGCCTCGTCAGAAGGAGCGCTTTGCCTGTCTCCTTTTGCCACACCTCGTTGGCATGTTCCGCTGCCCTATATATACATGCCTGAATAAAATCGAAGTCACAGATTTAGAGATCGCATTGCCACATGTAATGCCTCTCATTTAGCCTGCATATATACCCTTTGGCACAGTGTAGAATGTGTGATAGGCATGCCGAAACAATGCGAGGCTCTTGGTCGTTCTTGCTGGAATTTGTTGTTTATGTTCGCGGTGCGCGTGCGTATAATTCAAGAACCACAGCCAGGCTGGATATCAATATTGGACGCTGGTACATCGCTTGGCTGCGTTTTCAGTGCATGTTTTAGAGTTACCTTCGCATCTCGTAATGATCTTCTGATATATTTATAGTTTTTCTTTCCTTTTTTACTGTATTGTTATTTACTTCCGTGCTATAAGTGAAAAAAAAGAGGGCTATCCATGAAGCAATTTGTGGAGTGCTAATTTACGAAAGCGAAGGTCTCAGCTTCGATATTCGCGGCCTCAGCGCCATCGTTCCGCCATGATTTTGAACAATTCATTTTACTTAACACGTGACGGCATGGTGGCTATCATCATTTGGGGAGGGGGGGGGGGGGGGGCTATGACCCATGTACGACAACACCACGACTGCGGCTGCCACGTATACTGGTAATAGCTATCCCTGCAGGAGTATACGGTATGTGCAAAGACATTAAGGTGCATATCTCATTTTTTACAAATGACAGGAAATGCCGGCTATTGGCCTTACGAGAAGGTCTAAGTAGCGGGGACGGCGAATATCGTGACATTTGATTTCAAGTTCAACCTCCGCACATACCGCTACCTTTGTACTTCTTCCTCTGGGTCTGTTGTATTTACCTTGTCTGTTGCTCTGTTCATTATAAGGATGATGTCGTCGACGATAAATCATTACTTACGATCTAATAGGGCAACGAATTGTTATTTTGCCGTTGTCTCTCTCGGTTGGTGCAAAACAGTCTTAAGAGCATTTGTGTTAGGTCTGACGATCAACTTCGTTTACGCTCTTTCAAAAATTTCTCATTGCGAGATTCGTGAGACAAGCTATAAGAAGACTGCGAAGCGGATTGGGTATTGAATGCGAACGAGCGACGTTCTATAGTTGTAATAAAGAGAGGGAATTACATTTATGAGAATGGTAAACTTGGCAAGATGGCACTGGTTCGTAATTAACAAAAGCGCAATAATCAAGCGCGAGGACGCAAGGAGAATAACAGCTAGGGACAGCGCCTTGTTCCTGCCTTCTTCCCCGTCCCTGTTAATTGCATTGTGGCTAAGAAAAATTACTTCATTCATTGATTCATTCGACGATTAATTAATTCATTACCCATTGCAACAGCTAAATAGCTGGAGACGCCGTATGCTACGGATTAATTTTGCCCTGTTGGAGTTCTTTAAAGTGCATCAGAGGCATGTGCGCTTCACGGGCGTCTTTTTACCTTTTGGGGCATTGGAATCCTCCAATTAGAACCCGTGACCATGGTGCACAGCAGTGGATCCAGCGGTGGCCAGGAGGCGCAACGGCTGTGTCAGCGTGTGATTACGAAATTATGACACCTTCCGGTAGTGATTTTTCACAGAGATAACGTAACATCGTACCCGCCGCTCAGCGATTATAGCGTGCTGCTGATGAGCGCAAGCTTGCCATGGGTTCGGTCCCAGGTCACGGCCTGCGGTCGCGTTCCAACGGGGCAGCATGAAAAAAAAAAAAAAAACTTTTGGTAAGTGTCACAGAACCCAAGGTGGTCAAAATTAATCTGGATGGCTCCAGTGCTTCTTTGGAACATCCAAATCCCCACGAATAAATCAATCAATAAATCAAATACAGAATTTTTAACGAGAAAGAACATGCGCTTGCATGCTTATAACGTACTCGCATCAACGCTTTTGCCTTTGCCAAATGCGTTCAGCAAGACCCGGTCTATGGCCGAGCGCGTACTCCCGTGTACCCATTCAGGTCAAAAGCTGAAGGCGCCAGTATGCCTCAAAATGAGAGCGAAATGTGCCAGCAGAAATCGCAGCTTGTCTTATTGAAAGCTGTTTCCCCCTCTTGCTAAGAGAGAGAAAGAAAGGAAAAGAAAGACAAGAAGGTTAGCCAGTGTAAATACCGGCTGGCTACACTGTGCTGAGGAAAGGGGTAAAGGCAATAAAAGGTGATAGAAGAAACAAAATTAAAAAAGGTGAAGTAAGAAAAATTCGCACAATAACGCAACCCTAGCGCTACAACGTTCAAAGTCGGTCGTACAATTCACAGGCCCTTAAGTACTTCAGCAGAGCCCTTAAGGCCTTGAGTGCCGAAACCCGTCTGGACCAGTGTCCTAGAACATTTTCCTCTGTGAAGGGCAGTTTTTCAAGCCCAGTCGCGAGCACTTTTCTTGACACATTTTAGCGGGGACAGTGACAGGGGATGTGCTTGATTGTCTCCTCACAGCCACAGTTGTCGCAAGTAGGGCTGTCAACCATTGCAATGCGGAAGGAATAGGCGTCCGTGAATGCCACGCCGAGCGACAGGCGGCACAGAAGTGTTGCTTCCGCTCGTGGTAACCCTGGTGGAAGACGGAGTTGCAGACGTCGAGCCAATCTGTGGAGGCGTGCGTTGCCGAATTCACTGGTGTTCCACAGAGTCTGCATAAGCTCGCGTGCGAGGGAGCGAAGCTTTGTGGCTGCGTCCGTTCGCGACAGTGGTATCGATAAATAGGGGCACCATCGTGGGCCGATCGGGCAGCGTCATCCGCATTGGGATTTCCCGAAATTCCGCAGTGACCACAGTGACTGGTATATGATGTTGTGCCCCTTGTCGGTTGCGTGATGGTGAAGTACTAACTTTTGCGTTAAGGTATATATAGGGTTATGGCGCTGCTGTTGGCAAGCAAAATTTCAGTGCTGGTTGCTCATGTATCCAGCGAGCCAACGCGGCGGGTTCATATCTTTACCTATGTTCTATACACAGTGCTCCCTATTTTTCTATCACTTTACCTCCCCCTCCCCTCTCTCCACACCGTAGGGTAGCAAACCGTAGCTTCCCCTCTGGTTAACCTCCCTGTCTTTCCCTTTTATTCTGTCTCCACACGTACACACTGCGATCGTTTTCTTTTTGTTTATTTCCTGTTACTTCCGTATAGTGCGTGTATAGCGGAGGATTTGCACCATCAGCATGGCCACCAGTGTTCCCGTCGTGGGCTACACCAGCGCCAGGGGCCTGGCCCAGAGCGTGCGCAACCTGCTGGTGTACAAGGGCGTGCACTTCGAGGACAAGCGCTACGAGTTCGGGCCGGCGCCGGCGTACGAGAAGCTCGGCTGGGACACCGACAGGGCCTCGCTGGGGCTGAGCTTTCCCAACCTACCCTACTACATCGACGGGGACGTGCGACTCACGCAGACCGTCGCCATTCTCCGCTACCTCGGCAAGAAGCACGGTCTCGACGCCAGGTCAGTCGATCAAGGTGCCTCGATTGCACGTGGTATTCACCCTGTAAAAACGCATAGGGTGTCTGTTTCCTTTTTTGGAGGGGGGGGGGGGGGCTGCACCAAAATTTTGAAAATGACCTGTTGCTGCAGATTATTGGAGTCGGCTGCCGCATGCTTTCTTGGTTATCCGACTACAAAACTCGCCGGTCGTTTTTTGTGCAAAGATAAGATGGCCCCACAGCTGAACATTACACATACTGCGGCGTGCCCCAGGGCAAAGTATCGAGTCCCACATTGTTCAATGTGATAATCATTGGACTAGCTGAAGTTTTACCTAAAACAATCTGTCTTTCGATATACGCAGATGACATCTGCCTTTGGACTTTTGCGGTTACCCGCCTTCAAGTGCACGCGCGATTAAGTGCACGCGCGATTAAGTGCACGCGCGATTAAGTGCACGCGCGATTGCAGCGGGCAACAAACTTGACATCAGAATACCTTCAAGCACAAGGCTTGACTGCATCAACCGAGAAATGTACATTGATTGCATTCACACGTAAACCTATGACGCCATACCCAGTCTCTATTAATGGACTATGGCGTCATAAGTTTACGTGTAAATGCAATAATTGCACACACACACACACACACACACACACACACACACACACACACACACACACACACTCACGCACGCACGCATATATATATATATATATATATATATATATATATATATATATATCGCCTATGGAAAGACCCATTGATTTTTGGGTGTAATAATCGACCGAAATATTTCCTTGAGTCCTCATTGCACGTACCTGAAGAAAGACCTGGCGTCTGTCGCCCAGGTACTGAGATTCATGCGCGGGAAAACATGAGGCACATCTGTACGCTCCATGCTTCAGTTGTACAGAGCTCTATTTCTAGGACATCTAGGCTACAGCCTTCCAGTGTAGTCCAATACGTGCAAGTGAAATGTTCACTCATTGGAGAGCTTACAGGGCCAAGCGTCGCGCACGTGTTTAGAACTTCCTCGCTGCGCGTCAACACGTGCAAAAATCGTCCTCGCCAAAGATCATCCCATCCAAACATGCGTTGCAGTGGAATTTCTCTGGGCGCATATCCGTCATCTTTCCCGGTTCCCCGATCATCACTTGGCGTTCTTGCCCTCGCAGAGACCTCGTGCCACGTTTTCTGAAGTTAACATCAGCAATCCAGATTGTCTTCCATCGGGATACACCTCAGCAGCAAGGTCTTCGTTACTCTTGTGGTGTCTCCAACAGCCTCAAGTGCGTCTGAGCATTGTGGGTGTAAAGAAGAAGGCCAATCACCCAAAAATAGCTCTGAAACAGCTGACGCTGATATTAATGAATGAGACATACGGGGATCAAATACACATATGGTTCGCTCTCATCTATCAGGTGCCGTTGTCATTCCAGCTACCAAAACTACAATCAAATTCAAACTGTCACACGTGACAACATCAGCGGCGGCAGAGCTCGCTGCCATGCATGTTGCTGCAAAATACCTCCTGCAAGAGACACCTCAGAAATGGTCATCTTTTGCGATTCTAAAGCAGCCCTTCAGAGTCCGGTTTTTGCCCTTTATCACAGAACGCATGAGCAGCTGGCATATGAGATAACAGAGGAACACCATCAAGCTATCTCTAAATGGCATGAAATTATATTTCAGCGGGTATACCTGGACATACCAGCATTGCTGCTAATGACCTCGCCGATGAAGCCGCCCGGTCTGGAAGCCTGACCAGTTCCAATTCCCTTGTCCAGGACCGACGCTGCAAGAAAGCTTCATACCGTGCCTAACGCTATGACACACAAATATTGGCCTTCTCCCAACCTCCCGAAGTGTCACCTTCGTAGACTCGATCCATTCCTAAAACTAGTGCCATCAAAAGTTTCCCGCTCTGAGGCGACAGTATTTTGCCGCCTCTGGCTCGGAGTGGCATGTACAAAGGCCTACTTGTTCCGCATTGAAATGGGGGATACGCCCATGTGCGACTCTTTTGCGATGGAACATTTCTTATGTTCAAACGATTGAACGCGTCTTATGTCTCTGTCCCCAGTACGACGTCTAGCTATGAAGCCCTCCGGACAGCTGTGAACCGACTGGACACTAGACCATTTTCGGAAATGAAGATCCTTGGACCATGGCCGTACACTCGATGGCACAAAAGGCCACGAAAGCGTCGTTGCAGTACCTCAAGTCGATAGGTCTCGGTAACCGCCTGTAGACTAGGTGCAAATTTTCAAATGTGTGCGAAACTGCGCTCTCTCTATCTCCTCTCTCTCTCTTGTCATCCCTAAACCCGCTTCCCCCAGTGCAGGGTAGCAAACCGGACGTGCGTCTGGTTAACCTTCCTGCCTTTCCTCTCTTCTCTTTCTCTCTCTCTCGCTCCCCCTCTCCCTCTGTGGCAGATAACACAATTCCAACCCTTCAACTTAATTACTCGTTGAGGCGGGTATTACTACGAGGAGAAATCAAATGCGTAATCAGGTAATTAAGAATACTTCACTAATTAAGTTTTTATGAAATATTTTACGGCACATAATGCAATCTGCGAACTTTAGCTAGTGAGGTTGCAAGGCATATCGATTTGGCACAAATTCTGAGGATGGCACAGTTTTCGAGATATGCGCTGTCGAACTTGCCGAATGAACATTGTTGTTCCACTTACTTCATTTAATTGAAAACGCGGTTTTATTCACTGAAGCACATAAGTAACTGAAACGCCACTGTATTTCGTCGGACACGTTGAAACTTATTTTTCTCGAAACTGGTGCCATTTTGAGAATTC
This sequence comes from Dermacentor silvarum, assembly GCF_013339745.2. Lineage (NCBI taxonomy): Eukaryota > Metazoa > Arthropoda > Arachnida > Ixodida > Ixodidae > Dermacentor > Dermacentor silvarum. Next base: position 169,787,661 of record NC_051156.1, on the reverse strand, counting down.
ATTCTATGTCGATGCACCTTGCGAACTCGCCGGCTACAATTCGTAAATTTCAATATGTGCCGTAAAATATTTAATTAGAAAGGCAAGTAGTGCAATTATGTTCGTTATACAATTAGGCGTTTTGATTTCTCCTAGAAGTAATGTTCGCCTCACCGAGTAATCCAGTTCATCGATTAAAACTGGCCTACATGCCACGGCTGAAATTTCAAAATTACACACACACACACACACACACACACACACACACACACACACACACACACACACACACACACACACACACACACACACACACACACACACACACACACACACGCACACACACACACACACACGCACACGCACACGCACACGCACACACGTGGACTGCGATAGCTCGCAACAGCACGGCTATATTTAACTTGTTCTTCATTCCCTTTTATTTTTGGTTAAATATGCTCTCCAATTAATGATACCAGATTACTGGGCAATCTCTCCGAATGGGTTGCGCCAATACCCACGAAAGGATCCCCTCTACATTACGTTATACTCTGCACTGCCCTGCTCAACTCTACCCTAATTTACTTAACATTATCCTGCTCGGTTCTATACTCCACGTGTGCTTCCAATCGCACGTATGCGTTTAATCTCCGAAACCAAGAAATGCAGAGCAGAATTGAACTGCTCATTTCCACTCGTAAAGGAAAATAATTCTGCGCGTCCTGTTTGTTTGGATGTTTGTCTGGATAACGTTCGAATAGCCCACCGCGTGGCCCCATGCACGGCATAGACACAGAGCGTTCTGTGCGGTCAATACCTATATGTCACAGATAAGTGTTGCGTTTTAGGAACTCAACATCAATAATACCCCACCACGGGTAAGTGTTACGTTTTATGGATTTAACATCAACATTATAGAGACATTAGCATCAGATCGGCAACTATATACTGGTATACGCATTTTATCCATGCAAACAACGTTGTTTTATCTCGCGCTCCTTATAAAATGGGAGAGCTGACGCTGCAGCACCTGATCAAAAAAAAAAGTACCCACAATGCGTAACGCAGGTTAATATGCGCTTTTTTAGAAAGCTGGCAGAAGTGACGATCCAAATATTTCGCGTTTCCTGTACTATAGGCGCACATACTGTCGCGCGAATGCTGCGCCAAGCTTTAACCTGTGCAGAAAACTCGCAAGGCTTCGCCATTAATACCAGCTGGTGCTCTAAAAGTCACGCCATGCGTGATGCCGATGCAGAGTTCAAAATATGAGCATATGCATACGTGCTAACAGATTGGATACAGCGCTGACTCACGACCATTTGATTTATTCTCGATTTAACAAACGCGACTGTATTATACATTCCTTGTTTCCACTCCATAGACGTATTCCTATCTGTCTTTCTAACGGCAATATAATTGCTCATTACAGGCGCGCACATGTACGCGGTAAGCGTCTTATTCCCAGCAGGCACATTAGTACGTCTATCGGTCGGTTTCTGCAAGTGTTAATGGTATACAAAACATCACAAAAGACAAACACAGCGGAGGAAAGAGAAAGCGCGTAGCGCTGATTCACGGCTGCTGAATTTCCTCGAAAGGGCACGGATGTTTGGCTGCTTGCGAATACATGTTGTATACATACAGGGTGTTTTTTCTTTCTTACTTTGTATTCTCGGTGTACTTGGTACATTTAGCTGTAAAATAAACATTTTCGGGGGGTACTTATATGTTTCGTCTTTAAAAGGCTTATAAAGCATTTTCTCCAGTACCATCGACGCTAACGTGTGCAACAAACTGCCTGTCCTCCTTATGAACCAATGATTAATTAATATGCCGCAGGACCGACAAGGAGGCCGCGGAGCTGTGGCTTCTGGAGCAGCAGTCCAACGACCTGCTCTGGGCTCTCGTGGTGACCGCCATGAACCCGAACGCGACCGAGGCCCGCAAGACCCAGGAGCAGAGGCTGGCCGACTCGCTGCCCCGCTGGCAGGAGCTACTGAGGAAGCGCCGCTGGGCCATCGGGGACACGCTCACCTACGTGGACTTCCTGCTCTACGAGGCGCTCGACTGGAACCGCCAGTTCGCGCCGGACGCGTTCGCCAACCGCCCCGAGCTGCTCAACTACCTGCAGCGCTTCGAGCAGCTGCCCAAGCTGAAGGAGTACTTCGCCTCTGACAAGTACGTCAAGTGGCCCATCATGGCGCCCTACATGTTTTGGGGACACAAATAAAGATAACTCCAGCGGATCACCCGCGTACGAAATGCTGAGTTTCGAGTGTTTCTTATTTAAGACAGCTGCGGCCCCACCTGCCCCGACTGCGAGCAACTGGTATATACGACCCAGCGCCAAACACCTGATGCGGGAATGTCCTGCACACGAAGCGATGCGGAGAAAGATCCTCCACCAAGAACAGCTGCCGAGCTGCGAGGAGTGGATCTGACCGGTGGGCGGCCTAGAGGGCCGTCGCGTAGCCCTATAGAATCTCGACTGACTTTTGCCAAGGAATCCGGGCTATTACGCTGGCTGTAGATCCTGCTCCCCACAGCGCGACTCCCGCTGCCAACACGCTTTCCTCTCTTTCCCATTCCTCGTATTAGGCCAAGGAGCCAGCGCATTAAAAAAACATTCACACGATCAATCAATCAATCAATCAACCAATAAAAGCAGTCATTGAGCCCCAAAATGCGATGACTGGGACATGCCCAAGATATGTCGCAGTTTCGCCCGAAAGGCGAAGCATCAATTGCGATAGCAAATTAGTAGAGAGCTATTCGGAGTAGGGACAGTAGTTTTATCGGCTGCATAAACTTGGACACATTCGCTTACTAACTGAATTACCAAGCGTGGTGTCAGCGCGCGCAAGCAAACATGAATAGATCACACTGGATGACCGCAGACAACGACTGTCAAAACGCTGGCAGCAAGCGCAGCCGCCACAGCGGGCGAAGGTTCGTGCGGTCTATCGCTTCAACGGAAACTGAGCGGCGAATGCACATCGCATACAAAAGTCAGCGCCGTGTGGAGATAAGAGACGGTGCGGGCGACCGCCACAGCCGGGCAAAGTACAAGCGCGGTTGTTGGCAGAGTAGGAGCTGCCCCCCCCCCCCCCTCCCTCCCGCGCTAACTTCCCGCTTTCTTGATTTCGCGTGGGAGATTGAGTGGCCATTTCCCCTTGCGCCCGGTTGCAAGATAGTCTAAGTCATCGACAGAATTGCGAATATGTAGGACACAAAGGTATGCGATACAAATGGGCTCGTATACCCCTAAAATATCCTAACGCTGAAATATTTGTAAAAATGGCTGGCAACCAATCGTCACAGCGGATCTATTATTAACGAAGGCGGCCATGCATGTAGCCAATAAAAAGCAGCACTTACGAAAAGAAGGCTTTGTACATTCGACCACCGATCTTTACATCGACTATGACTCTTCTTTCATTCCATGTGCTTTCAGCGGCGGGACGTCCTTGGGTCTTGATGACATGCTGCCTGTTGCCAGAGGTTGACAAAACTCAGTAAATTGTCATTCACGTGTTAGTGAGTTTTGAGCATCAGCTGATGCAAGGCAGGGAGGTGGAGGGGTGACCGCACGATTTACTGACGTAGCCGACGCTTTAGCTACAAAAAAAAAAAGGAATCCGTAATGCTTGACAGATATACCTTTCTTTTAGCTGTGTTTGGTTGTTCTCTAAGCATGAACCGTTCTCTTCGATCGATCATATGTTTCGACTTTTCAACCTTGAGCATCATTCACCTACGTTTTCCGTGTAATCATTATTTCTTGCACAAACAATCATAGTACTAAATATTTATTTTTGCAAGCTTCCACTCCGGGCAATTGTATTAAATTGAAGAAGAAAAAAATGCTTCAACATCTCCGAGGAGATGCTTAATTGGCTGCAAGTGTTTCTATGTGTGTGAAGCATAGTCAGTAGTTTCTATTCGTCGAGTTGAGAAAGCGTTATGCCTCCATCACAATTTCTCTCGTCTTTATAGCAGTACCGCGTTTTTTACGACTTGTTTCCGCGTCGCTCTACTAACCTTCCACCCATTCCTGACGCCCGTAAGTCACCCATCCGCTCATTCGGTTATTGGTGTTTAAATGTTGGGCTCACATTGTTTCCTGTGCCACCTAGGGTGCCTCCATGCCAAACGGCGCCGCTGTTATCGAGGCATTCTAGGGCCACCAGAGTCAGTCGTCGCCCTAGTGGACAGTGATGTTAATTTCCACCAGGCACGTCATCATGACTACAACAATGACCTTGCGGATTACAATGCTCACTCTTTCGCGCCACCTGCGACCTCTCCTCTTTCTCTTCCCTCTGGCCTCCGCTCTGTCCTCCTTACCCGAAAATGTATCCTCTGGAGGGACGCGCATGCCCTAGCTCATACACCCGCTTGTCTGCTTCCTTCACCACAGTCTTTCTCAGGTGGACAACGTCTATTTCCGGAGACTTCGGGGTGGCCCTTACACCAGGCATACCATAGAGTCAACTAATATGAAGACAACGCGTCCAGTGTAGGAAAGTGCTTCGCTCCTGCGTCTGCAGCGGATACCCGTCATCTACTCTGAACGTGCCCTGGAACAAAGATACTTCGCGAAAGTTACTTAGGGATGGGAAGTTAAAAAGTGACGAACCTGACCACTATGAACGATGGCTCATGGACAATACATTTCGTAAGTCGCTGTCGCAGTATTTGCATGAAACGAGCTTCTACTCTTACATCATACATCATGCCGAGTGGCAACCCAAGCGAATAAGAAAGAAAAAGAAGTTGTCGCCCTTTGACTTCTTGACGGCATAGCCTTCATACCTTCTCATTACGTGTGAAAACCGTCTTCGATCTTCTCTCTTGAACTTGTTCTGCATAACGTCCACGACTTTGACCGTTCCCTCTGGCATAGCCTTTCGTATAACTTTCTTTGTCACTCCGTAGATTCACAACAGCATATAATCTCCAGCCACTTTCGTATCACGAAGATTAGAATTCGTCACTCGAATTGCTTCGGTTACATACACCAGTTGCTTTCACATTACAACATACATACATTACTGTACTACATTACTGTACTGCATTACTGTGTACATTACTGGCAACATTACAGCGATTTTTTCTGTTTCGCTCCATTTGTCCTGGTTCATGCGCTGTTACTCTGTTTAGCAACAGGTACCAACCAACCAAAATTAGCACTCTCTTACTTGATTATATCGCTGCACTGTGAGAAAGCACACACATCCATAATTTGACATGCTTTTCTTTCTTTGATCACGTTTTTTTTTTTTTTTTTCATTTCCCTCCCGTAAGCCGAAAGGCTCAACTTACGCGTAAGCTGCATTCGGGCGCTCCTTCGAGACACCCAAATGGGGTAAGGTATTCTGTAGCCATGCAGCATGACCTGTCGAAACAGCAGCCGCATCCATGAGTTGCGCTAGCGCCAAACAGACACATCACAGTCTGTACTGTTCCTCACTAACTCCATGCAGTGTTCAATAGGTCACGGGTTCGAGTCAACCAGTTAGGGACAAGAACTGGATGAGTGTCCCGGAGAAAATACGGAGGGTTGCTCTTTGTACGCCGTTAATCCATCCGTGATCCAGCTGGCGTTGCGCACGTTGGGATTAGAAACAGTCAGATGACGAGCCCTCCTTCTATAGTTATCATTCCAGGTTGGCTGACGAGACTGATGTAGTCTTTGCTGCACTGCACGCAGTTGTTGAGACGGAGCCTCCCACCGCTGATCCCTATATCATTATCATTCCGTGAAAAAAAAAATACCGCATATCCACGGGGTGAATGATGATGAGTGGGCGAAGCTCCGGAGGGAATCATCGGTAAACCGTGAATCTTCCGTGTAATTCGCCCAGTCTCGCCGCACTAAATCGAACGATTGACTTCCACCAATGACACGCGCCATAGATGACGTCATTCCTATTTTATAACAGCGCCCTTCATTATAATTGCACCATCTGCCGCTTAAGGGGACGCTAGCACAAACGCGTTAGAAACGTGCAGTACTCTCTAGTAAGGGGGAGAGGCCACAGCGTCTTACGCAGCCGTTTACACATGCCGGAACGTGCACCGCGATTGCCGACGCCATCACATGACTGCTGAGAGAGTATAACCCCCGTATTCATAAACGCTCCTCGACTTGAACTTGACTTGCCACCGCCTTCAACGCGTTTCGAACGCGCTGCCGAAGGCGGTGGCAAGTGAAGTTCAAGTCGAGGAGCGTTTATGAATACGTACGGGGGGGGGGGGGGGGGGGGGGGGTAAGGCGAAGAGGCCACAGCGTCTTACACCAGCTTCTTGCACGGGCCGTAACGCGCTAGCACAAACGCGTTAGAAACGCGCAGTCTTTCGTTAATGTTGGGTATTTCTTGCCATCTAGGTGCGTGTGTCCATGTGCGCTTCGTGGCGTAGTGCATATACCAGCCAACGTTAAAACTTTTTTCTTCAAGCTTCACACGGGAACTTTGCCGGTTAAAACGTGGTTAGAAGAAAAGGGCATTTATGTGCCTTGGGGTAGCAGATGCTTTCTGTGCAACAAAGCTGAAACTATTGAACATGTTTTTATTGACTGTAATAATGCTATATTCTTTTGGGATATATTACAGAGAACTTTAAAGATAGACCTACCCCTAAATCCACATGGCATTCGTTTTCTGCCGCCTGAACGCGATTGTGAACAGATGGACGTTATCTTCTTACTCGGGCTGCATGCAGTCTGGCGTTCTCTGTTGGCATATAGACACTGTGATGTTAAAGGCCGATCTGTGCATGATTATTTTGTTGAAATGGTTGTGAAAGTACGTGATGTGTACAAAACGACTGACTGTCATGAAGATGTGATATCAATGTGGGATGCTTTAACACTTATAAAACGAGTGTGATCTGACAAACTCCTGTTCAGGCTTGTAGCCAAGCTGGAAATAAAGAAAAAAAAAAAAAAAAAAAAAGCTTCGTGGCGTAGTGGTTAGCGCCACGCGTTCAGAAGCGAGGGGTCCCTGGTTCGATTCCGCTACGGCCACAACTCTCGGAATTTTTTTTTCTCATAAAAGTAGACGTGGCTACCTACTACGACGACTACTACTACAGAGGAGGGACAGACCCACACCCTAAGGAGCTTCGCCCCTACAAAGTTATGTTGTATGACTGAGGACTAGGCAATGTTTGTAGCTAGGCGGTACGCGAATGAATTCAACAACAGTAGCAACACGGCTCCCTCAAAGTCTATGCGGCCACTCTAGGAGATTGCCAGGTGGAAAAAAAGTTGTCGCAGTTTCACCTGAAAGACGAAGCATCAATTGCGATAGCAAATTTGTAGAGAGCTATACGGAGTAATGATAGTAGCTTTATCAGCTGTATAAACTTGTACATGCAGCAGCACCGGCCACACGCAGAACTTGTCGACGCCGTCGGCGTTTCGCCCGCGTTCGCACAAAATGCGTGCGGCGTTGGTGATGATAAGTGGTTCTTGAGGGAAAGGGAAAGGTTGACGCTATCTTCTGCAGCCCTTGAGGGAGGAGGAGGTGTTTATTATACATAAGGAAGAGACGCTTAATTCTGCAGCCCATAAGGGAGCACGGCGCAGCGTCGTAGGGGATAGGGGGAGTAGGAGGTAAAGAAAAAGAGAAGAGAGATAGTTCAGGGGGCTCGTCCGCACATGGGTAGGCAGCAGAGGCGGCAGGGACCGGCAAGGGCAGGTACGCTCAGCGGTATGCTGCTATCCCACTCGCCTCCACGAACTCCACGAGGCTGTGTAGTGCGGGGAGATGGTAGCGGGATGGGAACAGCAGGTTGGTCAGTGAGTCAGCAGGAAGTCCCTGCAGTCTATAGGCTCGGGTGACCTTCGAACGTTCATGTGCTAGGGCTGGACAGGCGCAGAGGAGGTGTTCGAGTGTCTCGGGGTCACCGCATCGTTGGCACGAGGGGGAGGCGGTGCGGCTTTTGGCATGAAGCCTGGCTGCTGTCCATATGCAGCCAGTCCGGAGTCGCAGCAGGGTGGCTCTGTCTCGCCTGGTGAGGCCAGACTCGGGGAGCAGCTTAGGTCCCTTGCCATTTGCCACCCTCGGGTCGGGGTGGATCGCCAGTAGAAGCTGCTTCAGTCGTGGCCTCGAGTAGTCTGAAGCCGCCACTGATCGAGTGAATGTGACTCCTGGGTGGTGGGCAGCTTTAGCGAGGGTGTCCGCCTCCTCGTTACCAGCTATGCCCACATGGGAGGGCAGCCAGTGAAAGGAGACGGACACTCCGGAGGAGGCGAGCGCCGAGAACTTCGCGGTCAAGAGGGACCCCGTCAGTCCAGCTCGATGGCAGTTGGAAAGGGACTGCAGCGCCGGTTTGCTGTCGCATAGCACAGCAACCGGCCGTGCAGGAGGGTCCTCAGCCAGGAGGTCAGCCGCCAGGTGAAGCCCCGCCAGCTCCGCCGCTGTCGAACTCGCTGGGAACGGCAGACGGCATTGCCTGCTGATGGCTCTGGCAGGGATGACGCACGCCGCTGCTGCTGACCCATCCGGCATCACAGAACCGTCGGTGAACACCTGCAGCCGACCCTCCAGTTCCTGGAGTTTGCAGCCTTGAGGGAGCACGGCTCAGCGCCAAGTTGGTGACTGTTGCCGGAGCCTCTGATATAAATAGGCACTTGGTGCCGCAGCTAAACGTCCCCTCCCTTCCCCCCCCCCCCCCCCCCCCCCACGGCCTTTCGTGCGTCAGAAGAAGGGGCGTTTGCTCTACATATATGGTGATTGTAAAGGAGGAAAGAGACGCCTACTTCTGCAGCCCTTAAGCGATCACGGCGCAGAACGCGCGTTTGTTCTCCGCCGTGGGTTCACTCCCCGTGAAAGCACGCGTCCCTCGCGCCCTTTCACTCGCACATACAGCGTTCGGCGGCGCGCGGCGACGATTTCATCTCCATTGACGTCATAAGGAACCTCACGGCAACGGCGACGACGACGGCGACGCCGACAGCAGAAATCTGCTTTGGAGTGTCCATATAATTGCTATCGCAATAAAAAGAAAAACAGTTGAAGGGACGCAAAGTGCGTAGTGGTAAGGCAAGCTACAAAGCAAGGCGTCAGCGTTATTCTAAGAAATCGATGAGGGGAGCATGGCGGCAACAGATCGAGCTGCAGCTGTGCGACATCGTAAAAGAAGAAGCGACTGTTCGGTGGATTCGAAGCGGACTCCGAGATGGAGAAGCGATGTTTGCAGAACGCGTCAGGAGAAGCTGTGTACAGCGAGGTCTTCTCGTGTTTCACGCTATTAGCACAGTGTGCTGGGAGTTTAGCCGGTTGCCAGTAGATTAATTCGCAAAGATGCAGGAAGACAGCGTATAGTGTTTCTTTATTGCGTGTTTATTGGTCTTTTTGTTTGTTTCTTTATACATTTAATTTTATTTTCCTAATCTTAACACTGTACTGTCAATATCCCCATTCATATCGGTGAATAAATGCCCGTGTTTGGAATTAAGGCTCAATTCCACATCTGGACTCGCCAGCTCTCACAGCCATTTTCACGATCATCCACAACCCAACACGCCACCGCCACCACCAGCGGATTTTCACAACCATGCAGAGAGAAGCACTGAGACCTTTAATCACCGACGCTCTTCGCCGTTCGCTATGCAGTGCATGGAACGACGTTCTCGTCGCAAGTGCCAATGCGAGCGGCGGAAGACGTACCTCGCTTAATTATTCGCTCCTCAAACACGGCTATACAGGTACAGGGATTGGCCAGGAAGCCGGTGGTTAAAGGTGCGAGAGATAAATAAGAAAGTACAAATAAAAGTGGAACGATGCCTCAGAACCGTTACAAGCCACCGAAGAAACGTGGGAGGCAATGTTAACGGCACAGAGCCTGGAGGATGAGCGAAGTCTGGTGGACCGCCGGGCCCAGGCTGCGGCATTAGCCAACGGCTTTCTGGACTGAGAGAGCAGCCCACCTAGGGCGAAGAAAGAACACTTTCTCGCTGTTTCTAACAATAAACGTTCATTCCTCCTCCTCTACACAAACGATCTTAAAACAGAGTTATGGAGAGAGTGACA